>NC_074713.1:45980211-46125211 GCF_947242115.1 Biomphalaria glabrata | reverse complement strand
ATAATAACTAAACATTTACATTCGAAATAAAAGTTCAAGGACTTCCATGTGAGATGCCGTAAGAAGCAATGGACAGCCAACATGAACTAGGAACAGGGTTACTATTGCGTCAACATAGTTATCTTGTTTGCAATGAACATATCTACAGGATAAACACAAATATGTTCAAATGAACACATTTTGTATTCAGAATTAATTACATGTATATTTTGTTTTTAGTCTTTGTTTTTTAAACAGACTATTTCTTCGTTTTAACAATATTTGTTACCCGTGGGATCATACGTGCTTCATTTAATATAACACCGCATTCTTAAACGGAGATTTCAGTCTTGAGAAAGGTCTCTACAATGTTAGAAGCAGCTGATGAACAGAGGCACTGGATTGTACAGGGAATGGACTTCAGTCCATAATTCGCCAGGGCCATGGTGTGTGTGTGTGGGGGGGGGGGGGGAGGACTGAACCTCAGCATAATTTGGGAAATCGTGGAACCATTTGTACAGAATTAGTCACGATAAACTCTTAACAAAATAGTGAGAGGTTTTCTCTCGTGGGATAGAGAGTAATACATGGGTTCTCAGCCTATGGGTCGCGACCCCCTTGGGGGTCGATTGGTACTTTGGCAGGGGTCGCTTATGTCCAATCGAAAATATGGAATTTCTTTAGTTTATTCTAGCATGTAAAACTTGTCACATTAAGTTTTTTCCATTGAAATTTACTAAATATATTGTTATTCGAGGAAAATGCTGCAGATAACTGAATCAGAATTTGTTCGAACATATTGATTGTTCAGCAGATATATTTGTTTGCTTAAATTAATGCCGATTAATACATAACGTATCGTTACTTCTAGACCAGGGGTCGGCAACCTGCGGCTCGCGAGCCACATGCGGCTCTTAAGATGTTAAGCTGCGGCTCTTTAGTTCCAAACTCAAATATTATTTATTTTATAGAAAAAAAAATTGAACCATTTACTAAAATTAGGCACCGATTTAATCTCTCAGCCATTTGTACTTGATTTTCACCGCACCCCTCCCCATGTCTTCAAATGTAACATATTTGCAGGTGGAAGAACTAAAATTTCTTCTGCCTTATCAATGATATAGATACGTCTTGCGACATAAAAGACACGGCACAAGTTGGCTTTCTGTCAGGTACATGTCTTCCCAAGGATTGCTAGCGCTCTCGTGACAAACTAGAGGAGAAGATTTAGCGAATGCCATGCAAAAATGCCTTGAAGATAATAACATCGATTTAAATAAACTCGTTTCAATAGCAACTGATGGAGCCAGAAGTACGACAGAAAAAATAAAAGAGAATCTGCGAGTCTCCACGTATGTTTTACGTTTCATTGTCTACTCCAGCAAGAAGTCCTGGTCAGTAGCACTCTACCATCGTCAGTTTAAAGAATTCTTTAACGAAATGGAGACTCAATATTCCGACCTTCTTCTTCCCAATAAAGTGCGATGGCTTTCTCAGGTATGGTGTTGAAATTTCCAGGTTTGAGCTTGAATGAAATATACACATTCCCAAATGAGGATGGTATTAATCACCCCGAATTAGAGAACGACAAATGATTGCAATAATGTTACTTTATGATGGATATATCAGTAAATAAGATGAATCTAAAACTACAAGAAAATGAAAACCCAGCCGATGTTTTGGTAGAAGATAAGAGCGGTGGCTGAGCAGTAAAATGGTTGGCTTCCAAACCGGGGTCCCGAGTTCAAATCGTGGTGAAGACTGGGGAATTTTTATCTCTCTATATTTTTAGCGCTTCTAAATTCAACATCTTTAATAATTACCTGCCGTTAGTTGGGGAAAGTAAATGTGGTTGGTCGTTGTGCTGACACCCTCGTTAACCTTGGTTCATAGAAAGAGATGACCTCTACATCATCTGCCCTAAAGATCGCAAGGTCTGAAAGGGGAACTTTACTTAATCAGAGCGATAAATGACTTAATTTTCACTTTCTAAAGCAATATCGCGATAAAACCAGTGCAACTGTTGACAGGAATAAATTCATCACAGTTTTTTTTTTTAAATTACAGATGAATTTACTGAGAGATTTGAGCATTTCAAAACCATCAAAACCATTCTAGCATTCATAGTAAATACCCTCAACACAAATAGTAAAGAAATCCATATTGAGCCATTTGGAATTGATACTGAACTATAAAAAATAAAGCTTTCTGCAGTGGAGAATTTACAGATTTGAAAAGCAAGTTGGAAGAGTTGGAGGTCCAGAAATGTATGTACATAACGCAACAAAAGTGGACAGCTTTCTAAGAAATGCCACGAGATGAGGTACTTATATTCGACGGATGGAATCGTCTTCCAGATTGCTATAGTGAAGTGAAAAGGTTGGCAATTGGAGTATTAACTATATTCGGATCGACATATTCATGTAGGCCTAAGCAAGCGTTCTCTTGCATGAATAGCCAAGTAACAATGGAAAATTTAGAGTCGTGTTTGAAACTAAAAACAACAAGTTATGAGCCAAATGTAATCCAAACTTTTTACAACCAAAGCCATTGCTCCCATTGAATTTGTTTGCTCAATTGTTTTGTTATTGAAGTACAAGTTAGTGTTGTATGTAAATGTTTGTTCTTTTAATTTATTTACATTCATAATAAGTAATTATCTAATAATCCCATATATTTATATATAAATATATTTATATATTTTATCTAATTTGTTGTGAAAAACACTAGTCATATATAATTAAGTAGATATTTTTTTCATATGAATAAATAGATTCGTTTTTATTCATCAAAGAATTTTATTTTTCCGAGTACTATTTATGGTTGTCAAGAAAAAACTTTGTGGCTCTTTATAAACTTTGAAATTTAGTAAATTGTAATTTTTGGCTCTTCCGACTCAAAAGGTTGCCGACCCCTGTTCTAGACTACCGTCTGGTAATTAAAAAGTCTTATGAGGTATTCATCCTACTTTATTCAATTTAAATTATTATAGTACCAATAAGTCCACCTAAATATATTTTTGAAAAATCCGTAATATATGAACTAAACAGTGTACGTTTTAAAAAAGGTTGAATAAGGCATCCATAAATTTGAATTTTAATACGTAAACTTTGTTTAGAAATCCATAACACATTGAATGAGCTCCAAATGGTAGCAGGGGAGGAAAGCATGGGCTTCTCGTAGTGCTCTGGTAAGGTAGTGCCTCATATCTCCCCCATTCAGTTCATGTGACCCCTCAGTTGTCTCTCCGCAGCTATTGGACACACTTGTAAGACATGCACCACTGTTTCCTCTGCCTGCCCCATTAGCAAAAAAAAGGGGGGGGGGGTATGTCATTTGTAACAAAAATAATATTTACTTGTTTCCAACTGTATCTGCTCTCTATGAGGGAAATGACTTTGAACCTGGCAAACAGATAAAATGATTATTTCTGTGAAAGAACATTTGCGCATGTCTGTAGACAAATTTTCCTCCTACTTTCCAAATATACTCAACATCTCATTTGCAGTTGCCAGAAATCGATGAAAGTCAAAGGTAAAGATTTTTTAGGAGACATAAATTATTGAACAGTGAAACTATTCTCTTTACTTAGGCCTACACAATTCTGGATCAAGCATTTGCAGCCATATTTATGTTAGTCCCAGTTTCACCTTCTTCTTCCATTTGTATTAATATATTTATTTCTGGAAACAGCCTGTTGGTTATCAAATTTAAATACAGAAAATTGTCACGTGTGTGAAATGTGAATATGAAATACTAACGTAAATATAGATGCACGTCATAAAGAAATTATTTCATTTATTTGTAATTTCATATTTAGGAGAAATATATATTTCAAGAATATAATGACATATTGTACAGTGATTAAACATTAAGCTTTGGCAATGCAAATTAGATAGTCACATCAGGCCTCCAATTATAATTTAGTAACATCATACTTATAAACGAAAATAATTTAATGTTTGGGGTCGCGAATAAGTGAGGAATTGTAAAAAGGGGTATCCAAGCTTAAAAGGTTGAGAACCGCTGGAGTATTACATTGCGGACTTCAGTTGATCTGCAAGCCTAAGAGTGGCTACTGTGAACAGCATTCGACTTCCTGTTAGGGAAATACTAGTGGTACTACACTCTATAGTCACAAAACTGATATTCCAGGCGAGGGACTGAACATTCTATGGTACTTTTGAAATATCTACTTCCATTACCTTATACCTCAGACGCATTCAATGTTTATATTCTGAATGAATTTCTTACTTTTGTTGCACTAACAATCCACTGGTTACTTAAAAACAATTTCTCTTTAGCGTTCTCTTCCCGAAACAATCTTTAAAACCCACTTAGATTAAGCATTTGTATGTTTGACTATAACCATGCTGTGTTCCTGTTCTCTCCTCAGAAACTCGCTGGATCTCTGACCTCTCCTACCTGCGGTGGGGCTTCCAGGCGCTCTGTCTCATAGAGATAAAGAATCTGAAGTTCCAGTGCGACGAAAAGAGCCCCAGCTGTGTTAAAGACGGGAACGACGCCCTGCTCACTTACGCCCTCGAAGGCGGGGAGCTTTGGCAATGCGCCCTGGGCCTTGGTGGCACTATGATCTTCTTCCTGATCGTCATGTTTCTGGGCCTTCGGTTCGTCCCACAGAAGCCTCACAACGAGTAGAGACCCCACTTGCAGGAGAATACCAGTTGACCGCTGGTTGACCGCTGACCTGTTTGGGCAACAATCACATTGTTATACAAGCGTCCATCCTGCAGCCTGTTAACTACGAATCGACCAACTGCGCAAGCGAGGACACCTTGAAGCACAGGATTGCACAACTATTGGATCCAGCGGTCTTACCAAGCAACCTGTTTAAAACGATGTTATGACGACTGACGTCTGCACAGTCTGAACATCAACTAGACTATTTATAGACTTTATCTAAGGGACATGACAATATCTCGACTTAACGTAGTAATAGGTCTATATTTATGTCAATTATATGTTATTTATTAATTTAAGAGGATACTAATTGTTTTAACTTATTTTACCATTTCCTAATACTTCAATTGCAATTACACATTTTTAAAAAAGTTAACTTCCAATAAAATGAATGTTTGATTTACAATGTCACTAATGTGAAACGGGCTAATGGACAGGCCCTAACCAAAGAACACGAGACCACCACGGCACTGCTCTAGATTGACCATTCCTTAAATAGTAAAGAAAGGGGCGCTGCACGATTACCTCAAGGCAATGGCATAGCATCCATGGCGCAAATGATTTTAACTCTTTCTCTCCGTAATTATTTACCACATTCTGGTGGAATCAACGTTGGTATCGTCATTTAGGAGAGAAAGAGTTAATGAACCCGGGCCCACGACCATTAGGGATCGACAGCCTGTGACTTAACGGCCATGGCAAGTGAAGGTTTCATTGCGTTTCGGTCCTTGGCTCGTAAGCAATAGGGACCCTCTTTGCTGATTTCATCTACTTGCATTCGAGTAACTTTTGGTAAATATACAAACTACTCTATTTTTTTTTTTGTGTCTCACACTAAATTTGTCTTATTGGGGGAGGGCCACCATTATAGTTTTTCGACCCGGGTACCTTGCTACGCCACTACCTCGAGAGCGACCTACAAAAACAGGCTTGGGGTATAATGGAATTGACAAGGACTATGCTGAGAAGATAACGTCCAATTGACAACTCAAGAATTTTTAGTGAGTCCTTCACAAGTGACGTTCTTAATGATAATTATTGTAAGCAACGTAAAAGAAGGTATCAGTCTCTCTCTTGATATTGTGATAGGCTTTGCCCATTCTAGTTGTTGATGGCTGTCTGACTTCGATAGTTTATTCTGGAGGTGTCTGCGTTTCTTGTACTGGCGCATTAGATGCACTCGGCTAACAAGTAACAAGATCTACGCTTGTAACAAGTAGAAGAAGTACATACCGTTACTCAAGCTCAACTGAAGTTTAATACTAAAAATGCCACAGGGGCGTAGCTAGGAATTTTCCATCGATTCGGGGCCCGGGGGGGGGGGGCTTGACCTCTTTGGGGCCCCTGCATTTTGCGTAATATTTAATTTTTAATGTAAAAAAAATAATGGGGGGGGGCCCTCATTTGGGGGCCCGGGGGGCATTTTCAAATTATCCCCCTCCTCCCCCCATCCTTGCTACGCCACTGCGCAGTCGAGTCTCTGTCCGTAATATGAAGTTATCCTTTCGAAGTCCTAACACCAACTGACTATATTTACATTAGTAATCTAGAACACAACTAAGCCGTGACGTCACTACATGTCGCGTTCAAAGTCCGTCAGCTATGGTGCGTCTCTATACTGACTAAATGTCTAACAATACTAACTGTCTAACAATATCCTGCTAAGAGCGGCTGCTGACCGGAAATTGGGGGGATTTTGTTACGCGAACCGTCGCAGCACACTTATGATGCCAATCAAGGGACGGATGATAATGATCAAACAACTTCATTCGATATGCAACATTCCTGTCCCTTATTATCTTTATATTGTTACTGTTGTCCACTATGACTACACGTTCCCATCTCCCACTATATAACATGTTCATTACTTCATTATCCCGTCGGCCACTCAGGGCCGTCTTTAGGCCAATTGGACCGATTGCCCCAAATACGGCCCCGCGCCAGGCTGGGGCCCTGCAATTTACTTTTAGCTTACCTCTATCAGTAATAGATCTTGTCCCAAGCTTTTAAAGATGTAAAGGGTTAACATAGTCAGTGTACTATAGAGGTACATTTAATTTACTCGTATTGCTTTTGAGTTGCTTCTTAAGCAGATCTAATTAATAGTAATAGTTGTTACTGACAAATAAAATATAGAAGAGGGGTCACGCAAGCATCCATTAAATCCGGCCCCGCCTTCTTAAGGCAGACCCTGTGTCCACTATATAACATGTTTCATTACTTCAATATACCATCGTCCACTATAAAACACATAAAACATTTTGTTGATTAATTTAAAAGCCTGTCAATGAGATTTGCAATGTTTCTAATGTCAATATATGTGTGCAACTTGACATGTGTATCAAACAGTTAAACTGTGTATAATTTTTGTTATTAAACTGGACTAGTCTGTGATGTGTACATATTTTTATAAAGCTTTTATCAACTCACTTTGTCTGTCTGTCTGTATGGTAGAAAGTTTGTAAACATTATTTCTCCCACAACCAAACTCGGATTAAGCTGAAATTTCGCACAATTATTTCTTTTATCTGACAACACAAAAATCACAAACAAAAATTAACAAATTAATTAATTAACTTTTGGTAATTAATTATTTTGTTTGGTATCTTTAACATGGGAAAGAAATCGTACTTGACATGTTGTAATTTAAGTTGAATTAGTTCCCTTGAGGACTCTTGATCCCATAGGGAATTTTTTTTAATGCATTTTAAAAAAAGAATCATGTAAAAATTCACCAAGATACCCCCCTTCTTCCCTCCCCTGGTCCATTGAAGATTCAGCTTTTAATTCAAAAACAACTATTCCTTATTATTGATCAACTTTAATAGAATTTTTAGACGACTCCGTTTAAAACAACAAGTGTTATCCTATTAACTGGAAAAATATCGCTTGCCTGGCTCTCTTTGCTTACATAGCTACCATGACGTCACTTCCTTACATTGTCGCGTTATCAAATTTTGCTCTTTACAAAAACACCTTTTTTTTTTGTTATTGTTGTTTCTATATCATCGTCCCAATAAAAATTGGACAACACTCATCAATATTTTGAGAAAATTCACAAGCGCAGAAAAAAAAAAAGAAATAGGAGTTAAACCCTAATCTTGTTTAAAGCCCTCCCATTCATGCACTCGTCCACCTAATTACAAACATGTATTTATGAAAATAAAAAAAATAAAAAAAAGTATTTATTGCTACCGCAACTACTGAACGCCAAACATGAATTTTCAGAGGTCATGACTTTAGGTCACGTGATCAGAGAGAAATGAAGGGCATGGTTTGCTGAAAATTGAAACTAAAAAAAATAAATTAGAAGGATGTGGTTGGATGTGTTACTTTCCAGTTATGGTTTAGCGTTTAGAAATTTTCTTTGCATTAATTTGTGTCATGGACGTAGCCGGGGGGGGGGAGTAAGCCTCAACCCCCACCTCCCGAAATGAAATTCCTCCTGCCGGGGGATGTCGGAATTTACTTACTGATTTTTTGCTTTGATTTTTTTTTTAATTCAGATTTTAATACTAAACCATCAGTTGCCTCAGCACAGCCAAGGGGGGTTTGAGTTTAAAACCCCCTACCAGGGGGGCCTGCAGTTAAATCCCCCTCTTCTATAAAGCAAAACAAAAAAATGCAAACGACAATCCCCAAATTCTAAGAACACAGCTAAGGAAGATTTTGATTTTAAAACCCCCTCCAAATATAAGAAAAAACAAATTACAACCTCAAAATTCTATGAGCGTAGCCAAAGGGGCCTTGAGTTTAACCCCCTTCCTTTCAGCGGGGTTTGAAGCTAAAAACAAATGTTATGTTAAGAGGTTTCGCCACAGTTTTAAGTGAAACAGGAAACATATTTCTCCAGCTGTTTTTTCAGAAGTCACTTACGTGAGAAAGAAGCGGGCAGGGAAGGGAGAGGGTTTAGTCTTGAGTGAGTAACGGGCTTAGACTGAAAATAGTTGTGACACAAAAGCTATTGTTGAAGGTCCAGAGTCCAGCCTAAATTATTTGCAAATAATATTTGTTCATTGTTGTAGAATATATGGATTTACTGTATTTATTACTCCGGTGGTAAGTATGTGAACAGTAAATAATAAAATTAAAACATTCCTTTTTGAAATGTGAGTTTATAGGCTTATGAATATGTATTAGGTAGTTCTATAAACACAACATAATCCACATATAATCCTGAGTCAATATCAATCTTTAAAAAAAATTGCGACAATCTATTTTTTTATATCTTGAATAATGTGAAACTGAGTTTTTACAATTTGACACCGAGTCGAGTGTCAATAGCACAGCATGCCTCTAACTCAAAATCTAAATCTAATCTGGGACTTGGAATTAGCACGCGTGGCAATAGAACGATGTAATGGCTTTTGGTCACGTGACCAATGTTTGCAGAGTTTACGAGCCCTTCTCTGTTTGCCTTTATGAATGCAGACGATACGTGCTGTGACACCAAAAGTCTACATGTAGATCTAATGTCATGTACATAGAGGACTAAGGGACTTAATTTTATGAATCAAAATGAGCGACGTTGGAGACATGATTGGAGATTTTTTACGATACATCGCAGTGATCTCCTCTTTGTCTAGTTTTCCATTTCGAAGATTCGACTTTCATTATGTATGAAGGTGTTTCCCAAACTTTTTCCTTTAGTGGAACACTTTGTTTATTTTATTAGAGTGATTAATTCACGTGGTGGCCTACTAGTTAATTATTCAAGCAGTTCCTGAAACACCTATTAAGGCCTCGAGGAACAATAGGGTTCCGCGGAAATATAAAACTATAAAAGTATAGAGATTAAGTTCATTTTTAAGTGCGAATTTGCTAGGCGGCGTTGTTTCCAGGGGTCACTGGTTCGAGCCTCGGTCCCTTATTTCCGTCGCATTTCATTCACTAGTTTCCATCATTTAAAAACTTGGTTCCTGGTGCTGCTGTTCATTTAATGTTCAATATGTATGTATCAGGGTTCCGCGGAACATTGTTTTGGAAACATTAATTAAAGCAATAAAATACAGTGAGACAGAAAGCATTGAAAGTGGTGTGGAGAGGGTGGGGAGTGGGTCTATAAAAATGAACCTTAAAGAAGAAAGGAAGAGAATGAAAAAAAAGTAATAATGGGAAAGTTTTTGAAATAAAGTGACAAATAAATGATGTCAAAAAACTTCATTTTAAAGGATCACTGTTGCCAAATTATATACTTACTTTCTCAAAGATTCAAATAGTTGATATAGATTATAGAGTCTATATTACAGACACTTGCGTTAATAGACACGCTGGTCGATGTGGGAAGTTTATTTTTAATTTGATTGTCCTTAGGCTTACTCGATTTTATTAGGGGGGGGGGGGGGGGGGGGAGGGGGGGACCAAATCCCAAATTTGAAAATCTATGCTTATAATTGCAATGTCTTCTATTCCAAAGATGAAGGATGAGTGTAGTGTTTCACAAGACTACGCAAACCCAATAACAACCTGCATATTTTTCCTGCATCTCATGCAGACAGAGCCGTTGTCCTCTGGCGGCCTATTTAAGTTTTCTTTCCGTCTTCTGCGCATGTTTTCAATAATGGCAACTGTTTGTCCCCCAGCCTCTGTGTGAGCTCAGAATCTGTCTATTTCAGAGGCCATCTGCTGCCAGCTACTTTCCTATATGCTAGTGAGGGCGAAATGGCGCCTCTGTTACGCCGTCCTCCTCTAAGCTCACCAAAGAAAAACGCCTTTGGCATGAGGTCGTCTCCCATGCTGAATGTGTCCGGCCCAGCGCAGCTGTCGAATGGTAATTAGTGATTCTATGCTGTCCACACCGGCCTCCAGCAGAACATAGTTATTTGTATTGTGGTCTTGTCAGCGTAAGCCCATCATGAGGCGAAGGCACCTTTGACGGAAGCGTTCGAGGAGCCTTAAATGCCTTCAATAAGAGCACCCAGGTCTCAGAGCCATACAAGAGTGTACTGAGAACCAATGCTTGATAAACATTGATTTGTGTTGCTAGGTGAAGAGAATTATTCCGCCATACTCTCAGTCTGAGGCGACCAAAGCGCCATCGGCCTTTGCGAGACTGTCTTATTCTCTGTCAGTGACGCATCGTTGGACACTGTGCTGCCTAGGCTTATAACTGAATTAGAATTTACTAGATGTAATATTAATAAAGACCAAACATTTTATACTCGTGCATGCTATCCACATCTTCCAAGCCCTTGCAAAATTGAAGCGGTGTCTATTTTATTTTATTTAAACTCCTTTCGAGCTCGCTCCCCAACGAGCCCAAGCTACATTCTGCTCTCACAGACCAATATAGTATATACACAGGTCTGTGGCTTCACTCTATGTTCAAAACTAAGACAGCCTTTATTAATTTTTGTCTAGTGTTTGCCTGGTGCCTTGGGTCTACAGTGTGTCTGTTAACAGCGCTTTGTAATTATTATTATTATTGCTAGTATTACTATGAAATATCATTGCGTTACATTTTAATGTTAAAACCTGAATCTTACTAGACCTAGCTGCCTACTGATTAGGTCCGATATCGATATATTTAATTAATTTAATTTGAAAATATATTCGGCTTTGTGTGAAACTCATTTTCAAATGAATATTTGTATCCATGGCCATGGTTTGCAGAACGCCACTGATGTCCGTAATAAAATATATTGAAACAAAATACAGAAAGACTTAATACTACGTTGTTACTGAGTTATGTGTGTGTGGGGGGTGTTTCTATGGTGACCGTGGGAAGAGATTAGCGATTGGTTGTGATTGATGCAAGGTAAGTGACAGTGTTAGCGGTCTTAGGTAGGACAGACAACTCCGGAACACCAGACTGAAAAGGCATTGCAGTGAGATTTTGTTCAGAATAACATGACTAAAGTCTACTATATTGCATTTCATCTCAAGTTGATTTTGTCTCTATTGTAATACAAGGTATATAGATAAGTCTATAATACTGTTTGCAAAAGAAATTAAAAGTTATTTCAAGTTGTAGCCTACGAGTTAAGATGTAATAAACCTACAGCGGTTTAGTTGCCTACCAGCACTTTGGTGCTAAAAGTCAACGACCGTTATCAACATACATCAACCCTTGTATTAGTACTCATTAGTAGTCTACCTGTGGGAGGTGGTGATATTCTCTAATTATAGGCTTGACAGTTTTCTCACACTAATTTTGATAAATTTCAGAAAGGGTATAAAACTACAAATCACCTCACTTGTCATCAAGTTACATACAGCTTGATTTGGACAACACAAGAATATTGTGTACATGTCCTTGAATCATTTTGAGTGTAATGAAATAACATTTGGTGTCTCCTCTTCGCGCCATTTTCTCTAAACTTGTATTGAAGTGCACAAAAGATAACAACTGAGGTCATCAGGAGTGGTGCAAGCCATACTATCTCCCTTTGTTGACATTCGTTGCTGTAGCAACGGTAAATATACCAGTACAAAGTTCATAACATTTAGATAACTGAAGAAAAACAAAAACACGATCATTTTGTTCTTTTAAAACGAATTTATTGACACAAATTACAAACAAAAACATTTTAAAAACGGTTTAAAGCGCCATGATGATTCTAAAAATAAATACATTAAAATTTTATAAAAACAAATATTTACATTGAGTGACTAAGTGTATAATACAATAAAAACATTCTCGTGTTTAAAAATGTTAATTTACAAATTTACATGAAACTTCTACGGAATGGTCTTTCGTGACGGGCAGACCTCTGGCTGCCTGAATATGTGGAGTAGCTTCTGGATCTGTCGAAGCGTCCCGGGTGTTGGCGTCTGAACCCTCGAGCGCTGTGGGTAGACATTCTTTTCCCGTTCAAGATAGTTATTGGATTCCTTGGGCTGTTATGGAAACCCTCTTGTGTTTCCGTATAGGTGAGTGGTATTGAATCATGGGGAAAATCTCTGCCAGTGTTCTCATTGATCAGATTTGACGCAATGCGATATGGCGCGGCAGACGAATCGTAAGCCTGTATTTGATTGGGGATGGGCGCGAAATTAGATCGCCTTTGAAACAGATGCAGTGCTTCAAGGTTTATGAAGAGCAGCTCTCTCAGGTCGGTGTCTGTCATGTTGGGGACGTCTCTGTCCAGGTTGTCCAGAAAACCCAGCAGCGTTTGGATGGTACGAATATCTGACTTGTCTTGATCTGTCAGCGCAACATTATTGGACCAAAGTTTGTCCACGCTGCTGGTCCGCAGGAAGCGAACGAGCTTATCTGCTGTCATGCGCAGCATGGCATTCGTTGCTGGATCCGTTCGTGGCTCTCCTTGAGACCGACTTCGGTTGTTGTCGGGGAATAAGAAACATTCTCTCGTGTCTCTTGGCGTGTGTCCGTGGTTTCGAAAGTAAGATGAGTCAGCAGTGAGATAAGGCAGGGCATTATGACGCCCATAAGATTGAAAGTTTGGTACGGATTGGGCTGCCTGGGATTTAATTTCATTGTGAAAATTATCAGAAGCAAATCTGTGTGGCTCGAAATGTGGATTCACTCCCTTCGAATTGCAGTCCAGAACATCAACACCTGTATTAGTACTATGCAAACCAGACGTGGCTTGTGATGGCTGGGGCACAAACAAGTGTGCATTGTGGTTTAACTGCGGTGTTTGATCTGTTGGTATGGCCTGAAGATGTGCAGAAGACCACATACCAATTTGGGATGTACTCATTGTTGGCAATGTTGGCGTCTGCATGTTCAATTGTGAAGACGGCCCCACGTACAGGACATGAGCTTGGGGCCCGAATCCTGTTGAATACGTTTCGGGATCATTTAATAGCATTCCTGTCGGAGAAAATGCAGTGCTTGCTGCAGGAACTATTTTAACTTGCGCAGGCTGCACTAAGGATTGCAGCGTAGGATCAGCTGTCATGGGCATATTACAGCTGGTAGTATCTGTTACACTAAAGACTTGACCAAACTGTGGAACCAATGGAGTCTGCTCGTGAACGGAATGCCACATAGTGTTATGGAATTGTTCGGGTGTGAAGGCATAAAATGATGAATCTACTGAACTGCTTTTCTGTAAATGTGAAAACTTGACACACTCCGGGTATGGGGCTAAACTAGCAGCGTTGAAAAATGATTGTCCAGCATCAACAACTATGCTCTGAGTTGGCATCTCTGAAAACTCTGAACACGATTCATTATTGTAAACGTTTCCATATTGAGAGTGCTGGTTAGCATAGTCAGATGTGCTAAGATTAGATGGTGTAAATGTGTGCTGCATAGTGCTCTCAATCATACTGTTAGGTTCGAGTCTCAAACGAGGCTCTGATACAACAGTGTCTCTAAGGGAGCTCGATTCACTCACATTCTTAACTTCAACTAAATATTCATTTCTCGAGGCGGCACTTAGTAAGGTCCTATCCGATACATTGCTTTTAGCCATTGCGGACGTTTCCGGACGAAAGTACATAACGCCTCGGCTACTTGACATGAAGAAACTATTACCAAAACCATCTTTCAACTTAGGTGAAAACTCCCCCGCTGAAGGATTAAGGTTGGAGGCTATTGTGGAAATATTCTTTGGTTTTAGGTTCATCGGTAACGACATATTCTGTGCTCTTTCCATTTCTTCTTGTATTTCAGAATTGATGGCGGATAAAGAGTCTGATGAATGCGTTGATTCACTAGGCATCACCCTTGAAGATTCCTCGATAACGTTGGGTGAATTGGATTGTGGGATTTCCTTAGTGCAACCATTCTGCTCAGTAATGCTATTCAAAGGAGACTTGTTTTGAGATTGATCAGTAATGTTTTCTAGCTGATCCTGCGAGTCGGGTGCACAATCGTGCACTGGAGTGCTTCTATTTAGACTATCAGTCGTGTCGATAGTATGCCTATTGCTGGCAATTACATCACAGTTTAGACTTGTGTTATCCTCCCCCGGAGATAAAGTACCTACAGCACCTGATACTTCAATGCTCAAACTTGACTCTTCACATGTTTGACCTTCGACCTTTGAACTTAAAATCTGATCGTTTAAAGAAGTGCATTCCTTGTTCGGTTTTTCCAAACTTGATATAACTGTTGGAGAAAGATCATTTTGGTTCAAGTCTTTCGAGGTAGCTTGAGCTGTCTGAACCTGATTTATATCTGCATCCCTTTTAGCACTCTCTGGTGAATGGTCAATAAGAATGTCTTTGCCCGAGTTAGTTTTCAGATGAAAGTCTTGTTTCTGATGTTTTAATGGAGATTGCTTTAAGTCTGTTTTCGACATTGGAACCCGTGTTTGGTTGCTGTTAGAATTTCGCTCTGTCTGATTAGAATGCCGTCTACTTATTCTTTGTGACCTCTCAGGAGACTTGAGTAACGGGGATTTCTGGAAATACCCTGGCATCAGGTTTTCAACATATTTATGCGAAGTCTTAAAATTGTGTTCAAATTTAGAATTCATGTTTCTAGTATCTATTTTTCTTGACATTTGGGTGACATTTTTGTCAGAGTCCATAAAATGTCTTCTCAGATCCAATCCTTGTGCTTGAAGGTCTTGGTCTCTGGATCTGTTCTTCATATTAGGTTGAGAGATGGGTGAGCCTGTAGACAAAATTAGTGGCCGGTTGACTTCTAGAAGAGGCTTAGGTTTGGGAATTTCCGTTGCTCCGGGACCATCATCAAAGTTTCCCAAAGGATTTAGATCCAGAGTTCTGAAAGCCTTCGCCTTAGTTTGTTGTTCTTTAAGGTGGTGTTGGCCGCCTGCCGTGACCTTCGATGAGAACCTGTCGGTGTCTCTGGCGTTATTTGCAACGATCACAATTTCTTTGTCAACATTAGTTGAGACTCTTTCTCCTGTCATGCGGCCCTCCACAGCAGCTGCGTTGACTGCTTGAAATGTTTTGTCATTGTTCAGGGATAATCTAGTTTTGAATTTTGCATTTCTCTGAAAGAATAAAATAAATTTGAATTAATATAAAATCGTTTTAAACATCTGGCGCGGTGGCTGAGTGGTTAAGCGCTCTGCTTCTCAACCTGAGGTCCTGGGTTCGAATCTCGGTGAAGGCTGGGATATTGAATTTTGGGATTTTTAGGGCTTCCCTAGTCTACCCAACTCTAATGGGTACCTGACTTTAGTTGGGGAAAGTAAAGGCGGTTGGTCGTTGTGCTGGCCACATGACACCCTGCTCGTTAACCGTTTGTCAGAAACAGATGACCTTAACATCATCTGCCCCATAGATCGTAAAGTCTGAGAGGGAAACTTTACTTTTTTTTTTTAATTGAATTGAACAAAATTTGGTTGACCCAAAACAGTATTTTGAAACCTTATAACAGATGGGCCTATAGGTCGTGAAGAAGGTTTTACCTAATAACTTTATGAAACCAACTTTAGGTCTAAAATTGGCTTCAATTTTCATAATTTTAACAGAGACGCCAGTGGCTTAGCTAGGGTGGGGTTAGGAGGGAGGAGAATTTGAAAATCCCCGGGCCCCCAAATTATTTTTAAATTAAATATTACGCAAAATGCAGCGGCCCCCAAACGATAGAAAATTCATAGCTACGCCCCTGAGAGACGTATTGCATTTTGTAAACTAGATTAGCACCAATTTATGAGTAGCTTGAATCATTGTATCAAAGTCAACTGCTGGACATGGAAACTGAACAAATGGACTTATGACCTTGGATGTCGAGACATTTTAGTTGTTACGAATGGGTGAACACCACATTATCAGGCAAAACACCAGATCTAACAATGGTCATGGAAATGTATACATAAAGTGTTCTACACTCACCTGTCGCCTTGATCTTAATGGCTCTCGCAGAATTTGCGACATTTCTGATAACAAAAAAAAAATATACAACTTATTCCTTATATTTTCAAATAAATGTTACAATTTAATCCTAATCTTAATTATAAAGATTACTTCAAAAGACAATTACGCACTACACTTTATCACGTGTTAATCTAGCCATGTTAATTAGAGACTTAAAATTTACAAGGCCGTTGGTTTTATTGGCTGATTCAGGCAAGCCTCTCCATGCTCTAATGGCACAAGGGAAGAATGCGCACTGTACGAATTAGTCCTAGCATGTGGAATAAGAAATGTGCCTTTATCTTTGTGTCTTTATAAGTATTTTATTAGGCTGGGTTTTTTTTTTATTCAGTGTTTCATGTATGGGAGTTTGCTTGAGAAATATTACTTTAGAAACATTAAAACGTGATTAAACTACCATCTTCAGACCTACGTTACATGATAAATTATGTTCAAATAAACTTGAACATTTTAAGACTTATGCTTACCAAAAATTCTACATAGAAAATATATTTAAATTGGGACACTTACATTGCTGTATGCTATATTGCTATGCATTTCAAATTTCTACGGGTAATTATGCCAGAATTAACACAACAGAAACTGTATTAGTATATAGATGGAAGAGTGACAAAACAAAGTGGCCTTTTCAAAGGGGACAAATGGGTTATGAGGTTTTTAAGGAGATTTTACATTGCAGCAACGAACTAGGCCTGAGATAGAAAGACATCTCAGAGCCTTTACCAGATAATAGTTTTAAACTACTTAAAACTTCCAAGGTAGGCCTATAACCTAGGCTCCTTAGTTCCATTCCATTCATATAGACGCGACTAGATCTTTAAAACAAAAAGAAAATCCATCCTTATGATTAAGCTGAAGTCTACTCAGTAACACTGCGGTTTTTAAACCATAAAACTATATCGAGAGATTAACTTTAACGAAAGAATAATTCAATCAAAACTTGGTTTAATGCAACGATTTAAGTAGCCGTATATTTTGTATCATCACCCTCGAATTAATTTCAAAATAAATTTTCTACACATTTGGTCTAAGATTGTGGCACCTTGTAATTGAAAATAACTTGTTAGAAGCTTTGGAACTAAAAGCGATGATCAAACTGAATGCTCAGTAATTTAGGGAACTGTTAGAGCTAATGCACACAATCAATGAACTCGAGCTAGTTTGTGCATCTCAGAAGAAGACACAGTTGTAGCCCACTTTGTTTTCTTTAATCAATGACTCAATGTTATTGCAGCTAAATCATTAATTCTGAAACTTACCTTTAGCCTATTAGAAGACTAATTATTACAGCTCTGTTTTGTTGCCAATAGCAGTATTTGTCAGTCAGACGATCAAAATAGGAAACACACACTTCAAGTTTGATTGGGTAGAAAGACACTTTTGGACAAGTGTACTACTGGCTTGAAACACACAATGAACCGAGTTCACTAGAAAACGATGCCACCAATGTTGTTGTTGTTTTTTAAATAGAAACGTAACAACAAGAAGAATAAAGGGGGCGGTGGGGGGTGGGGAGCGATAGACAGATCTACACACATTCCTTAAATCGAGTTAACACGCTTGTATTTTGTACTGATATTACAATATCGTTAAAAGTAGGCCTATATGGATCCCCCCCCCCCCACCCCTACAAATAAATAAATTGGATAACGCGTAAATAGAATATTCTCTCTCTCTGCCAACATCTAGGTTGTGGACTGCACTTAGCGGCGTGAGTGTGTGCGTCTGAGTGTATGTCTCAATATGTATAAAACTGTGTCTGTATGTCTGTATGTCTATGGATATGAATATCCAGAATTAGGCTAATATAAGTTAAGAATATCAAAGATGGTGGTAGCACTGTATATGTGTTACTGCGTTTAGTTACCGACGAAGTCTAACCTGTTTCGTCTTTGTGAGCTTACTAATAAGTCCCATTTGAGAATAAGTCCCATTTGAAGATTTATTGCTACAGCGATACAATTAGCTAAGGCTATAGACTGTGCACTTATACGGAAGAGATTAAAAACATTCTTAACTATTTGTCAGGAGAATATCGCTGAAGCCAGTGTTACCCTTACAGAATGCATGTGCTCAGATTTGGTGATTAGCGCAGAACCGTGTGATTGTCAAAAGAGTTGAGCCGAAGGCTATTCAAACTCAAGGCGTGTAAGCCTGCTTAGACAAACCGTTCTGTCTGGAAGAGGTCCAAGTCAATACCTATGTAAAACATTGCTATTTCTGAAATCTGGCACTGCGGGCGCATGGACAAGAATCAATGGCCAAAGGCCGAGTACACCGGGAATCTCCGCCATTTTCCTATGTTGTACAAAGCTAACCGTGTAGGACTTGCCATTAATGTAACGGTCTCTTGAGGAACGGCGCATGGATTATCGACAAGGACGTGGAAGCTCTTTTAACTCCGCATTCCCTTGGACACTCCCACATGAGTTTTGTTTTGCTATTCATTTACCCTAATCACTTCCTCTAGCGATCGTTTCCACCCGAGTGCCACGTTGAGGCAGAATAGCGTACTCGGGAGCGCAGAACCTCAAAGATGAGTTAGCCACAAGATGCCAGGCGAAAAATGGTGAAGATTCTGTATTAACACACAAGAAAGATCTAAGGATAGAAATTTATTCTTCTTGGACGGGATAGTTCAAGAAATAATCACCTGATAGGAGCAATACCATCATGTGGTAGGTAAATATGAATTTGTGTCACCATCCCAACTGGTGAATCCACAGATCCAAATCAATCTCGATAGTGCTCATGACGACATTGACACGCACTAATTCCATCTGGAGCGAAAGAGATTTCAACGGTTTGTCACAGTTTCTTCAGAAGAATTTGAACTTCTGCAACAAGGACCTGTTCAGATCTTGAATTTTAATTTAAAACAAATATTGACTAGATGATTCAGTATTATATAAGATAAGATAAGATAATTGTGGTAAGTGAGGCTTTAAGCGAGCTAAGTTTTTTTCAGACTCAAGTTGATCATTAATTAATGGCAATCAACGATGACAAAACTTATGACTCACTAATTTGGCAATTGTTGGGGAAAAAAAATAGATTTCAATTTTGTCAGGAAGAAAGCACCTAAGATTTTTGTAGTAGGCCTATCTTGCTGTTAAATTGATTTTTTAAAATTATTTTTTTTTACTTATTATTATTATTATTGATATTATTTTGCAAATTAGCAATACTTTAACAATAAATAGGCTACACATTATTTCGAAAAAAGCCGTTGTTTCATTTCTTTTTTTTTAGAAGAGGGGGAGTCACGAGGCGCTGCCGCACTGGGCATCATATACCTTTGATACGCCACTGATTAACATTAATAAGTGAAATCCAGTTTTCAATAGCCTAATTTTAAAATTATATTTGACCAGCATAGGCCTACATATAATGCAATCTTTTTTTTTTTAACTTAGGCCTATCACAAGACCTGTGTGCAATATATAAAGAAAACTATTTTTACAAAACTTAAATCAACTCACCCTGTCTGGTAAAATGTTTTTTTCAAGTTATTTCTCCCACGGCCAATGTCGGATCAAGTTTTAATTTTTTCATAATTAGGCCTATTTTTTGCACCTAACAATACAAGAAAAAAAGTTAATTAACTGTTGGTAAGTAATTATTTTGTTTGTTTGGTATCGAACAAGGGAAAAAAGTTGTACTTGACAGATGCGAAGATAGGCATATACGTTAAACGAGTTGAGGAGACTTAAATTGGGTCTTGAGTGAACAAGTTTTTTTTTTTATGCTTTTAAAAAGTGATCACGGTAACATTCACTCACATACCTCTTTTCTTCCTTCCTTCCCCTTTTCGAACTGATCCAGACAAGTTATAGGAACATATAGCGCATTGAGAAAACTGAAAGCATGAAATTGCACTAAACAAATAGGCCTTTCATTGGTAAAAATATTTCTAATCACACAGATTTAGTATTGCTAGTCTAGATCTATTAGAAATTTAATCACATGGCTGATATAAACTAATTGATACAATTACACTTAATATAAGCTTTGTATTTTTTTTTTAAAGTATTTTATGTTTTTCTTTTAAGGGCTACGTTGCTAAGTCCAATAAAAAAAAAAACGCCGAAGTTCGATGTAAGCATTAAGGTAAAATGCGATATTTTTTTTAAAGTAGGGCACTCATTTTTTTCTTTCTTCATAATGTAGTTGATGATCGGAAAAGATGGGTAGTAGATCTTTTTACCTACTCCTTAGCGGATTTTTTTCCCAACATTAATTGACCTATATAGGCCTATGAATATGAATAATATTAAAACTCGATGCTCATCTACGTACTGTCATAGTCAACATTTGCCAAGAGTTAATAATGCTGAAATATTTAAACTAGATCTATCTAGTATTATTCTAAGTCTCTCCTCTACCCCTCACTGATCTCTACCCCCCTTTATTTTTCCACAAAGAACTTTAAAGAAACTTTACGTAACTCTGTAGTTACTATAGTTATAGTATTATACTAAATCTCTCCTCTTCCCCTCACAAATCTCGACCCCCCTTACCGTAGGGAATGTAAAGAAACCTTACGAAACTCTATAGTTAACAATACGGTAAGAAAAAAATCGAATGTGTTATTTCGCCTACGAGAATCAGCCACGAGAGTGAGATTTGCGGGTTTACGTGGAATACCGTAAACAAGATGGCGACTACCGCAGCTCAAAACATTGTGAACGGCATAGAAAAATTAAATGTTAGCGTTGACGACGACTCCAAAACGTCTGCGACTTCCTTATCAGGGGATGCATACAAAGATAAATGGGGATTCTCATTAGAAGAAGTTTTCAAGATAGCTTTAAAGTTTTTCAAAGGTAATTTTTGAATTTTCAGATCTAAAATAAATTAGAAATTAAATTAGACTCTGTCACTCTACTGAGCCTCTACTCTAATTTGAAACTCTAATATTAGATCTATATTAATATATAAATATTAGACTATAATCACTAGATCAGATGATAGATCTAGATCTACTCATTATGATCTAGTAAAATTATTATTAGACTCTACTAGGACTCTAGTTATTACTCTAATCTCTAAGTAAAGTTTACAAGTATAATACAAGTCTTTAGACTTTAGAACTAAATTTACTAAATTGACTAAAACTTAAAAAGACTAATTTTTTTAATCTTTAAATACTTTAATTCTAAATTTTAAGTAAATTTATAATTAGATCTAGAGTCTAGACTTAGGACTTAGACTAAGAGTAAAACTGCTACAAGATCTAGACTCTATCTTAACTATTTTAAACTAGATCTATCTATATTCTATGTGGTATGATTATGAGTAGTCTTAGTCTTAGTGACTCTCTCTAGAGTACTCTAGACACTCTAGTCTAGACTCATCTATTAATGATCTATCTAGTCAATCTAGATTTTACATATTAGAATTAGAGTTTAGTTAGAGTATTTAGATTTAGAGTGTTAGAGATTGATTGAACTTCTGAAGTAACGACGAAACGTCTGTATATAACTTAAATATATATATAAGATTTAAATTTAAGATCTAATAGAGTATAGACTTAGTTGACTTAGAGTCGACTTAGACTTACCTAGTCTTAAGTTAGTGTCACTATCACAAAGTCTAAGCTAAAGACTCTCTGGCTAGAGTCTAGACTAGATATCTAATTTAGATTCTATCTCATCATCTAGAATGACTAGAATCTAGATAGATCTAGAAAAATAATCGACATCTAGCTAGATGACTTATTAAAAGTCTAAAGTAGTACACAGATCATTCATAGTATTCATAGTGTTTAAAAAATCATATTTTGACATAGTAATTTAGTAATCATCTAGATCTAAGATTCAAGAGTTTAAGCCTAAGCTCTTGGCTATATTCAGAACACACCTTCAAATTCTCCTTCGCTAAACATGTCACTTTTTTTGTTTGTAATTCCTTTGTTTTTATGTTTAGATTGTTTGGATTTTAGCACTATGCATATGTCCGATTTCAGATAGATATAGATCTAGGTCCTGTATTTTTGTTCCATTTTTCCAAAGCAGATTATATGGCAGTTTTTTTTAATTCTGTGTAACAATGTATGTAAAGCTATTGTTTTAACTATTTTAACCTTCCCTGGCAACTCATACCCATATAAGAGATGAGGGCTAGATTATGAGCATGCTTGATCGTAGGCTGATGGGCATATCAAAATAAGCTTCCACTTATCTATTGAAAGTATTTATACATTTATACTGTTAGCTGTTAAAGAAAATAACAAAAAAAGGTGTTCAGCAAATAATAATGAATTTAACTAATTCTTCTTGCCTGAACACGGCAAAATCACTGTATTTGGAAATATTATTGGGATTAATAAATCTAGGTGATTTGTTCTATGTATACACATGACCTAGATTGAGATATCTAGAATATAATTTATGAATGAAAGAAAAAACTGTGCGCTTTTAATTTGAAACCAGAGACCATGCCTACTGCAGGTGATCACACCAGGTGAGCTGGTGGCGAGGAGAGTGAGGCATACACTAAGCCTGTAGTGTCACAACCTATTAAACAGGCAGTGGGGGAAGGGGGAAGAGTCATAATATGAAAAAATTATATAAGCATCTATGGGAAGGGGGGGGGGGTGTTAAGGTGCAACAAAACGAACATCCAAATTATGAAAACAAGAAGAGGGTCCTTGGATGGGAATTAAAAGAGAGAGAAAGAATACATGTAGTTGAAAATGTCCTGTTTATTAAATTATAATAATTAATTTATATATCTATAGATTTATTATGTCTGTAAATATATACACACATTAAAGAGATCAAGATAATACTATACTATTATACTAATAATACTATAGAATTCTATAATATATAGCTATATAGATCTAGAAATAATCTATTCATATACACCTTCACCTATCCCTATGTCTGTTGGACAGTTGGGGTACCAAACAAGATCTGTTGACCATCTTTATCCATTCCTATGTCTTTTGCGTTTGATAGAATCCATCCATTCTTTTATATTATCTTCCCATCACTTTTTCTGTCTGCCTCTTTTTCTTTTCCTGGTACTGTTCCCCTAAGGAAGATTTTTTTAACTCTGAGGACTTTGTGATATATGGCTATAGAGTTTTAGTTAGCGCTATTTGACAGTAGTTAACAGATAATTGTGAACTGATCCTGTCTCTTAATCTTGTTGCTTGTGGTGCGTTCTTTGTATATGATACCTAGGATCCTTCTGTAGCATATCAATTCCATTGCTAGGATCCTCCTCTAGTTCTGCAGTCAGTGTCAAATATTCACAAGCATATAAGAATGTGGCCATGCGTTTGTTTTTCTTTTTTGCAAATGCTGCTGAGGACTGTGCAATTCTAACCAGTAGTTCAGGTTTGATTCCTTCATCTGAAATGATAAAAACTGAAGTGATTTAAAACTACTGGCACTTGTCAGCTTTTCACCTCCGTTACTGATTTCCTTTTTGAAGCTATTGGCTAGTGGTCATTATTTGTGTTTTTTTTTCGGCATACTGGTATATGCCATTTGCCACAGAAGTCTTGCCCATGGGTATTACCAACTTGGCTAGCTCTTCCTTTGTTCCTGACAGACCATCTGTGTTGGCTGCAAAGAGCAAATTGGTAATTCTTCTTCCTCCAATGCTTACAGAACCTTCGTAGCCCTCAAGAGCATTTTCCATTTTCCTTTCAAGGAAGATATTGAAAAGAGTTGGTGAGAGTTGGCAGCCTTGTTAAACCAGTCCAGTGTTGAAGTATAAAACACTAGTGGCCTGCTTGTAGAGGCTCTCTGTCAAAGGATAGTTTCAACCTAGTCTTCTAATATTTATTAGATTAATAGTTAGTGCTACTGGGCTTATTGTTTTATTGCCATTTATAGATTTTGAAAATTTTCAACTAAATAGGAGACCTATTAATTTGGCCCCAAACACATTTCAATACTGCTCCCAAGAATTACTGAAATAATCCTGATTATAACATACTTCTCAGAATTAACTTTTTCAGAGTCTAAGGATAATTTTGATTATGTGATTTTTATTTTTGAGACCAGGAGGTTTTAAAATAAGGAGAAGTAGAATCGTAAGACGTGAATTTTCTATTCAAAGTAACAATCCCAAATGCAGCCAACTCATAAAAGAAGGGGGCATTGCTCTATTTCATATAATTTAGGAATTAAAATTGAAAAAAAAAAAAAGGAAATTCATTTGCCCTGTACTTTTTCCAATGGTCTAAATATCTAATGAGCTTCTTGTAAATATTACATATGAAGGGTAACTTAAAAAAAAATGTTTATAAAATATTTTGATGTATTATTTAGTAATTGTATGGCACCACTGCTTTTTCCCATTTCACTTTTACAAACTGAATTTTAGCCACTTCCATTTCAGTTTGTATTTTAGGTTGGAACAAAACATCATCCAGGCATTTCATCTTATCCTTAGGGGGCACAGATAGTTTGTTTAAAGAATTTCTAAACAAAAAAATCTGCTCTAAAACAAAAGTAAACATACAGCAGGAACAGACACACAGGACAGACGGATGAAACAAACAAATAGGCATTGTTTTTTTAATATGTTAATTTTACTTGTTCAAACATTCACCGGCCAATCTTCCAATTGTACCCACCTTCCCTTGTAGTTCAAAGTTCATTACTGGGTTTTTTTTGTGTTTTTTTTTTAAATTATCTTTTGTTTTAAGCTTGTTTTTTGTATGTAGGAACAAGGAAAATGGGCAGTGTGAGTGTGTGTGTTTAGATTTATAAACAAGTATTGCTTTGGGGCATATAAGCAGACTGTACAGTTGCTGGGTGCATTGATTCGTGTTACACATTTTGGATAGTCCTTCAGATTTGATGATAATTACATCGTAGCCCAGACCGCCTGCAGGATAGAGAGATGACAACGGGCCAGGTTGATTTTTTTTAGATTGCACATCACACGACCAGGCAGCCATCCCACACTATGTGCAACACTGTTTTGTTGTATGAAATATAAGCTAATGAGAATCAGTGCTTGGTCCATACTGGGGAGGACACATATATGTCTGCTGTGAGCACAAAAATATTTCCAATCTATTTTTGCTACCTTTGAGCCAGGCCTATATTATAAAGAAATGTTGATCTATAATAACATTCTGAATTTCTGATTTCAATTTCAAAATAGAATAATTGTAGCCAATGTTGGTTTCTTATTTAAACCAAGTACATCTAACCTGGCATGGTACAAACTACTGATGGTGACCAAAAATGTGTTCACATCTGCAAGGTTTTTTATTTTGTGTGAATAGAGACCTCAAAAAGAGGAGGGTAAATAGTTGACCTACATTAACCCCCCCCCCCCCTCAAAACCCCCCACTGGTTTGTATACATAAAACATGATTCCTCTCAATGGTCTACTTGCCCAACAGAATAGCACATCTACCAACAAAAAAAAAAATTCAATTAGCAAACTGGCAGCTTTCACCTCTTTTAGTATACATAGATACGTGGGAATTGGGGGGGGGGAGGAGTCTACCATTCTCTATTACAGGGTGTTATAACCTTTAATCCTTAGCAGTGGAAGTGGAAGTAATTTTTCTTGCCATGTGAAAAGAAGGGAATTGGGTACTTTACATTTATTTGCTTCAAACTATTTTCTTTAATCTGTTTATTTGTAACAATATGATTTAGAAGTATTCTATTCATGTGTTCAACATTGGGAACAGACTTTCTCATTTCCTTCACTTTAAACAAACAGTAACATTTTGAATGCGGTGGCAAAGCAGATTGTTAGCTCAAGCAAATTATAGACCAAAATAAAGTTTTATGAGTTTCTTGTTAAAGACTTTTGTCTATAAAAAAAAAAAAAAACCTTCACTGTTGTTTAAAAAGATGTAAATAACATGGTACAGCTTGATTTTGTTGTTTGTAATGTTGAATAGCTTTTTACTGAATACACAATTCTGACCTATTTAAAATTATTTTCCATTTATGCCTTGAAAAAAAAAAGTATTGCTCAATAATTGGACATCCCATTTGATTAGGTTCAGTAGCATTACCTAAGGCTATTATGATTATTATCCTCCAAACTACAGACTGGACTTTGTTTGGGTTAAGTATAGAATTCAAACAATGTTTTGTATAACTACAAAACAAAGAACCAAAAGGGGTGTCAGGTTTGAATCTCTGTGAACACTGGCCCACCAACTCTAATGAGATCTATATTTGAAGTAGTTATAGATGATTGTAAAGTTATTGTACTTTTATCATTTTCATGAAGAGATAAACATAGAAATTCAGTTTTTAATACAGTTGAAAATTACCTACAATAGTATATTTAAAAAGAAAATAAATTAAAAAAAAACAACTTATATTAAGCATAGTTGTATCAATTATCAGTAATGTAATTAAATTTGTAATATAAAAAAGCATTTATAAAAATAAATAAAAAAGCTTGGGGGGGGGGGGGGGGGGGGGGGGAGACCTGAGTTTGAACTCATGGCTCAAGCCTTCTCAGGCTCCTCATCGTAACCACCCTGCTAGTGGAGAGCCTATTAAAATGGAAGATTGTACAGTTGTCTAGATTGTTTCTATAGTCTCCTCCTATTTTTCATGTTGTACTTACTAAGACTCAGATGACGATCTGCAAAGGGCACTAATTTAACTTATACCACCACTTCAGTCAAGTACAAAATTCTTTCCCTTGTTTGAGAAACCAAGCAAAATAATTAATTACCAATAGTTTATTAACTAATTGTTGTTGTTGTTTTTAATTGATTCTTGTGTTGTTAGGTAAAAGAATAAATTGTGCAACATTTTAGATTGATCTGAGATTGTGTTGGGGGAGAAAAAATTTATTCACACTTTTGACCAGACAGAGTGAGTTGATATAAGCTTTGTAATAAGGTGTTTGGCGAGGGAGGGAGGGTTAGGAGTAGAATTGAGCACTGAAGGCATAGTTATAGTTTCAGTTCAGTGGTTTAAACCTCTCTGAGAATAACAATTCTTTTGTTAAGCTAGTTTTGGTAATCTCACAGTCAACCCACTAGAAACGACCTGCTAGTTAAAGCCTCTACCCAGGCTGCAGCTAGCACAATAATGGGAACAACAAAGGGAGTGAATAAACAATGTTTTTTATTTTTTTTTTTACAAATCTTGTATCACTGTTTGTTTGTCCTCCTATTTTTTTTTATTAAATTTTTTAAAATCGTTTGTCTTTAGGTTGAGTACATGCCCCACACATTTCTCCTTTTTATTGCTTTTCTTTTTCTCCCTCACTGTTTTTTTACTTCTTAAACAAAGCTATTTTTTAAATGCATTATGGTATTATTGGTTCTTGTGGAAAATGAAATTGTTCACAGCACAAACACACTACGTTTTACTTATTTATGAAAAGCCCCTATACATAGTCACTTTACATAATCAGTTGTATTTCTTTGTATCTGTAATCAGTTTTGAAAAGGAGGGATGAGTCATTGTCTAGTGAAATGAAATGCCCAAGTGCAAGGAGGGAGAATGCATTGTAAAAAAACAAAAATGATACAGCCATAACATGTGGAATATTGACTTTTCTCTTACCAACTGAGGCTTAGTTTGAAATGCTGGCAATTTTCTTTTCTGTAATGATTTTCTTGTTCTTCTCTTTTAGTTGTCAGCCACTTGCTTCATAAACATTTGAAGAGACTAGTTTCTGATTGGTTGTGCACATACTCACCCCTTCAACATTAGACTCTTGAAGTTCCAATTGCTTGTTTTTGTAGTGTCTTCATTTCTTTAAAATATCAGTTTCTCTGATAGAAGGTCTGTGTTTGGATGATAGTAATAGTATATCTTTCTCGAATTTAATTTAGTTAGTTTATTTTACTGAGAAAATTGTGGGAAAATTGTTACTGTGAACATTTTGTTAAAAAAAAATTGTTGGTTTATACTGCGAGTCCCATACATTAAATGTTGTGGGTCAGTAGCTCATGGTCAGTTGGGGCCGAGTAAGACCAATGGAAGACATTTACGTTGTTGTTGTTGAACTTGACAATGCTCGTGTAGAGACGCATTCTAGGACTTTATAAAGTAATCTGTCGAAGCTCTTAGCATCCTGCTGAAACGCTGTAGCCGCTTACATTCAGCAGAGGCGGAGCCCATGGCGTGATTTCGTTTAAACACTGGTGGGTCCAGTTTAGAATAAGTCACTTGGACTTTGTTTCACCTCCTTTGAAGCTCACTCAAAGCAGATCCAGTAACTAAATCAAGGTGTAGTCATTTTTAAAACTCTCAAGATAGTGACACGTCTCAGTTGTCTCCTCCCACCCCCCCTCCTCCTTTTTCCATTTCCTTATCCAGCTACACATTTGGAGGTAATTACATTGCACTTTGAGTGTGGGCTATAATGACTACATTCAATATGCTTCCGTTTACTAGTCTATGTATTGTGCTTGTGATCGTTTCTGCTGATTTGTCAAGACTACAGTAACTTGTTATTTGATTTTCTGCTTGGTATTTAACTAGTAACGGAGATTATTGACTCTCAAAGCCTGCCTCTGCTCTTCATCAATTGTTGCCGGCGTTGCTTAGCAACAGGAGATAAAACCGTTTTCCCCATTACTTTTTTCGAGTAGCCTCCCTTCTCTGTCTTCGGGGTCAATACATCGGCGATGTGACGTTGGGATGTTAGTCGCAGGCGCGGGTGAGACGGTGCTGGTATACTTTTTTTGTGTGTGTTGTTGGCTGGCCTTTAGTTTACGGCAGGAATTAAAACCCGTGTCTGGATGCTAAGCCGATTGAAGGTGGATTCGATTTCAAAGATTTAGGTTGGTTTCAAAGGTGATACAAATTTCGTGTGTACCGGATGTTTGTTCATTGTGCTTGATTCTCTACATTTCTTCTTTGATGTGCATGAGAATTCAAATAAGCGAAACCAAAATAATGTTAATAAAATCTTAGTACTATATGCATAAAAAAAAAAAAATTATAAAAATGCAAAAAATACAAAGAAATTATGTATTCAGTACATGATCTGTAATATACAATCTTTTTTTTTTTTTTTGTTCATCTCACTTCTCTGCCCTGTCCATTCCCTCTCCGCAGCCTTGTATCATCGATATTTGCAATGTTGTTGTTGTTGTTTTTTTTTGTTTTTACTTCATCAACGATTGGTTTATTTTTAACTGTTAAATTAAACATTTCACTGATGCAGAAATGTAACTATTTCTATGAGTCAGCAATACTAACATTCGTTAACTCTGTGTGTGTGTGTGTGTTACCTTTTTATAGACTTTACATGATTTGTGTGTATTTTGCCGCGATGATCCTATCTGACAAATCTTGTTGACTATGTTTGATATTACGATGGGGCTGGATTGAAGAATGAATGAGTGTACACTTTGCGTCCCCCTTTTTCCCGTTCACCGTTAGAAATGATTTCTCCTAATAGACAACTTGGACACGGATTTCTTCAGCCCAAGTCGTGCCATAGACGTAGCGCGCAATCCCCCCCCCCCTCCCCCACTATACGCGGTCGTAAGCCGTGCTACTTCTGGGAATTTCGTCCTACTCCTGTTCTGTGATAGTCACGAACCAATTCAGATGCCGCCACTTTTTTGGACTGGGTTATCAGGGCTCTCTTCCATCCCCACTTCGGATTCACTGAGGGTATGTGAAGGGGGCCAAGTTCGCTACCCGGTCTTTGCCTGCTTCCACTAACAGACTTTTCCAACTGCGGAGGGTCACAAGACTTGTCTAATGTTTAGCTTTGGTAGATTTCTTTCATTCGATTTCATATCGACCGTTTGAACTTGAATGCGACGTGCTTCTGACCTTCTTTCCATCTCTTTCCTCTATTGTGTACTGTATGAGAAAACAAATCCAAGTCAATGCCCTTGTATTGTGTACAGTTAGTGCCCCTGTCTCGTTGACAAGTACCTTGTGTTCACTTTGTCTCCTACAGGTTACTACTCTATTGACTTATCAGTCAAGTTTGCTGATCGACATCCTTCTATCTATACACTACCCATCCTCTCTGCATCATTAGGTACGTCTTTGTATGTCGCTGTTGTGGCTTGCGTGCCACTGCCATGTTGTCAGGAACATCGGATCACACAAAACCCCAGACTCGTCTAGCTCCCTTCCTCAAACATTGCGTGACGACTAACTCGGATTCAGCTGACACATTTGCGTTGGTCATTTCCCAAGACCAGGCCCCAGATTGACAATACATCGTAGCAAGAGTGACAGGTCTTGGGGACGCTTTAGGCTCTCGTTTGGTCCACATTAAGTCAATCATGCCCAGTTCTTTATCTTGTCGCATCAATATGTTGGTGTTCTTAGCACCCGTGCTTCTACTACACTCCTAGCCCTACGGAAAGTTAGACAGATCTAATCGCTATTGTTACTAGTTCTGAATGTTCTCTAATTATCTTAAGTTCAAGAAAAACATTGACATTCCTCTCCATTATTTATTTATTGCTTCTTGTCTGATCCGTCATTTCAGTTGAGTTTCACTTTTTTTTAAACAAAAGGGGGAGGGGTAAACACCGAATCATAACAGATAGAAGAGACTAAATCTAGATCTAGTAATCTTTGTACCCGCTGACTATTTTAAATAACAATTGGAGGAAGAAAAAAAAACAACATGAAATGACAATTTTAACATAAACATAGACAACTTAAGAGTGTACTAAAGCAATTCTAATGATTTGGAGTTGCAGTCACTTGAAATCTTTGGAGACTTAAGAATCTTGCAAGGACTCAACAATTGGTTTGTTTTCATTTAATTGGTTGCCCATTCAGATAGTTTGATGTTCTGCCAATTCCATAGATCAGAGGGTCTAAAACTCTCTAATTCCTGGCGTTATTTTGTGTTTTTTTTTTTTTTTTTTTTGCACGCACCTCTTGGTCCTTTTGCTTTGCCGTAAAGTAAGTTTTGTGATGTACCTTTTATTTGGGACAGCCCTTCAGTCAAACATGGGTACTCCGCCACCACCCACTCCCTTTCCCGAGATCCGCCAAGTCAGTTCTTGTCATCTGCGTTCATTCTTTCATTAGTGTACTCTTTCTCTTGGCCGACAAGAACTCATACAGACAGGAGGGGGACAGTATAGTAGGCGTTAAGATGGGCAGTACTGAAGTTTGAGACACACCTGAGACAGTGTTATAGCACGTTATGTCTGTAACTGAGCACATTGCAGTGCTTACGTCTTGGCCTCTTACAAAACATCCAAACCTTGACAGTAAAACGGCGGGGTTCCCCAACTTGGTCAAGTTAGCAGCGTGAAAGTCAAACTAATCTCATGGAGACCAATGCAAGCTTATATACACATACAAACCCAACATACATAACATTATTTTTTTTTTCTCCACCTTCTTGACATCACATTACGCCTCCCTGGATTTCGGGGAGGGGGGGGGGTGAATTTTTTTTACAGGCTGAGAATAGCGACTTCAGGGTATTTTCTTATTTCTGAATTTTGATTTGAAAAACGTTTGAGTTTCTGAGATATGTTTTAACATCTGGGGGTTGGGGAGGTCCAAAACAATCTTTTTTTTTTTTTTTTTTTCGATAAAATGTACCACATGTGTGGGGCAACTCCTCCGGGTGAGAGCCGTTGAAAATTGAGTTAAAAATGGCGCTGTAGATTTATAATCGATACCATGTTTTTCTTTGTATGCTCAAGGCTCCCATCCTCGGCAAATTACTTAGGTCGGAGATCGATGCAGCATTGCTTATTCCAGTGCTCGTTCTTCTCTTTGTCTAACAGTCTCCGATACACTGATTTCGTTGGTAGAAAGAGGGTGGGTGGGTGGAGGGCGAGACTGTGTGTGCTTCTGACACAACCGGGGGGGGGAGGGGGGGGGAGATAAGGGAGCAACACGAGATCAGTCGGTTCAGGAGTTATCCCAATTTCCTTGTCATTTCCGCCAGTATTTGACGTCTAGCTTGGATTATTAAAACGGGCTTCAATAGAAGTAAATCTAGATCTATCTGCCTGTAAGAGTCAGACTGTTTTATTTGGTTGTCTCCCTTTCTGGACAGTGATTGATGGGGGGCGGGGGAAATTGTGTCTTTGGGGAGAGGGGGGCCGTAAGTTTACATGTGATATCTCATTAACTGACAGGATTTCGTGGCGATGACCACTGAACATGAGAAACGCACTTATCCAGTCGCTAGAAGAATGCGTTGAATGAGCCAACATTATAACTAACTAGCAAGCATTATATGTACATATAACATTACAGCTGTAAAGCTTTGTGTTTTGAAATCCTAACAGCTAAAATTATTTGATCACAATTCACTACATGGGGAAAAAAAAATTATGTCTAAATCAATTTTTAATGGAAGCTCAGGGCGAAATAGGTTTTGGTGGTACATTTTATAAAGCCAAACATGAAGTGCGTGCGAACATTAATACTATTATTATATTTCTTCGTCTTCAACATGGACATTCGGTGCATTAGTCAAATATTGATAATGCTTTCATATATCTGTATATATATATATCATGTGGCTTAATTATGGTCTCAATCCATATTAAAATATTGAAACGAAGTAATGATTAAAATAGATCTACTTGTTCAGATCTACTTTGGTTCCTGGGGCGTCGGGTGTTCACCTTATTGCTGTGTGTCTCACGCTTCTATTTAGTCTACTCATGAAGCCCCATCTACCTTCACCTCTCGGTTCTCTGGTTTCCTTTGATTAGTCTACTTGCTAATAATCAAGTGGCATTTGTTTTTCCCAAACTCTTTTGTTGATTTGCTAATGTAATGCTTAGGACAGGAGTTCCCTGGCTCGGATATTTTCTAGAGTTCCCTGAGAAAACCCCTATGGGCACGTTACCATTTTTTTTTTAAAGTAACTAGTTTAAAGCTGAAACAAATGACGAACACCATTCTATCATTGAACTCTTCTTTTGTGTTCTGCGGTAGTTTTCAACTGTTCAACACGAAGTAGTCTAAAGATTGGCGATGTGGGTCTGGACATTGATGTGGGTCTGGACATTGATGTGGGTCTGGACATTGATGTGGGTCTGGACATTGATGTGGGTCTGGACATTGATGTGGGTCTGGACATTGATGTGGGTCTGGACATTGATGTGGGTCTGGACATTGATGTGGGTCTGGACATTGATGTGGGTCTGGACATTGATGTGGGTCTGGACATTGATGTGGGTCTGGACATTGATGTGGATCTGGACATTGATGTGGATCTGGACATTGATGTGGATCTGGACATTGATGTGGGTCTGGACATTGATGTGGGTCTGGACATTGATGTGGGTCTGGACATTGATGTGGGTCTGGACATTGATGTGGATCTGGACATTGATGTGGGTCTGGACATTGATGTGGGTCTGGACATTGATGTGGATCTGGACATTGATGTGGATCTGGACATTGATGTTGACTGGAACGACATAGATCGCTACTGATCTATTTATCTAACCTTCAACTTAGAACATTGCCCGGAAGTTTGTCTTCACCAATTTTGAACCAATCACTTTGAACTTTGAAAGTAAGTTTTGAACCACACACATACACATTTTGAACTTTGAACCACACACATATTGAGCTTTGAACCACACACATACACATGTTGAGCTTTGAACCACACACCCCACCTTGTTTACTTTGTAAAGGTCACCCGTAAATTAGATGATTTTTTAAAGCTATACTGTTTTTTTACAGTTGATATTTTCAACTTATCACTTTAGCAATAGCTGAAAGATTCATTTTCAATTATTTTGTAATCGATTTAGCTGAAAATCTTCCGAAAGCCAAATTATCCCACATGGAGATAATCATTAATTACAGTAATTTGGTTCTGAAAAACAAAAAAATTACTGGAATACTTAAAACCACTAAGAAACAATTATTAGGAAGAAACTCACTTTTAGAAATGGGCAAAAAAAAAAAAAATAACTTTTTCAAATTTGTTCTTGCATTGAACATAGCGAGTGGGTGTGTCCCGCTATACTTGTGGGTGTAGGGTTCGAAAACCGACGTATACAAAACATTTTGAATTAAAGAGTTCTATTTAGTTGTCTTTGCATTGGGCCAGCTCTAGAATCTGGGAGACCACTTTATAAAGAATTTGTTGAGAATGTGTCTACTGATTATTGCTATTGGTCTCTTCATCTAACATAAAAACTAATGTTTATAAAGCAGCGGTTCTCACAACACTTTTGTATGGCTTTGACACCTGGGTGCTCTATATAGGCTCTACGAACGCTTCCTCCAAAGGTGTCTTTGCACCATAATGGGTATACGCTGGCCAGATTAACTTACAAATAACCATGTTCTGCTGGAAGCCGGTGTGGACAGTATAGAAGCACTGCTTTACCATTAACTCCGCTGACAAATCCAGCATGGTGGACGACCGCATTCCAAATATTTTTAGGCGAGCTTAAAGTAGGACGGCGTAACATAGGTATCACCACCCGGTCTGCCCCCCCCCCCCAAGCGTTATAAAGATCAACTCGGGCGCCATTTGCCCCTTACTGGCATAAAGGAAATTAGCTGCTTGCAGATGGCCTCTGAAAGAAACAGGTGGAGAGCTGTCACGAAGGCCGTATGACACACACGACGCCCAAAAGAAAAGCGTAGCAGACGTAAAGAAAACTTACAAAGACCCCCGGTGGACAACGTCTTTGTCTGCATCAGATAAGGACAATTATGCAGGTCGTAACTGGGTTTACATTGTCCGGTGAAACACTGCACACTTCCTTAATCCTCTGAATCGAAGAGATTGCCATTCAACGCTCTACTCATCAGTGTATCTCCACCTGTTGGTGGACGTGGATTTGTCTGTCTCCACTACTGGAGGTTCTATTTTTAATGACATACACTGAAAGACTTGTTCTTTGATGTCATTCCTATTTTGAAATCTTTTTACAATACCTACATGAATTGATTTAAGACTTGCGAATCCATTGTGTCTTTCATTTCATATTTATATGAGTTGGTGCGTTTTAAAATGTTTACGGAACGTTTGGGATTGTAACAAATAGCGTAACCGGCCGGTATAAACTGGTAACAATAGTACAACATCTTTACTGTCTCTTGAGTGTTACATCAACCAGATTAATACTTTCAATGGACAAGTCATTCAAGTTTTTTTGTTTTTTTTTAAAAAGGATGAGATTGTGGGACAAGACTGGTTAGTTGTGTCCCCTGTCATTTCTCACTGTAATGCGTGAGTCAACATGTTGACATGTTGTACAAGGCCAGACGAACATGTAAAACAAAAAATACAAATAAATACGAACTCGCTCGTGTCGCAGGTGCTGTTTGGTTCACCATCTCAGTGGCTAAACGACATAGTTTTTTAATGACAGTTCTTTCTAAGTTTAAACACAAATCCATTGTCTTATTTGTGATTTCATTATTAGTTGGAAGCGTGGTTGAGAGGCTAAGTACGCTTGAACTTGGCTTGGCTTGGCTACCTAGAAGGGGGCTCGAGGTTCGACACCCGACTCGGGCAGAGCTGTGTTTACTGAGCGCCTAAAGGCAGCATGGAAAACCAACTCCTAGATACCCCCCACTGGTCCACAAATGAGATTGGACCAAAGCGCTCTGAGCATGCTATAAGCATGAAAGTAGCGTTATATAAACGCTATAAATTTATTTATTACTCATTGAAATATTGTGTGATGGGTTTATTGCAAAACCATCTCGCGAAACAAGGACTTACTATTCTATATTGTTACAACCTTTGCGGCATCTATACCATTTACTATCGGAGCTTTTGGCTGATACTATTGATATAGGTTAGGCTCAGCGTTTCGTTTAAGTCTCATAAGGCCCCGCGTACTTCTAAACTAAACATTTCTATCCGAATATTAAACATTTCACCTAAAATAAAATGGAACAAAGAATGACTCGCTGTAAAAAGATCTTTAAGACGAGGTCACTTAGACGTCATCATTATGTCTCTCCATTGCGAATTAGTGCCTCGACAGAGCTTTTTGAATCTCTTGTAACTTTTTATTGTATTCATTTTGTTGAGTTCTCTCCCTTCTTCACGTCTTGCTTCAAATACATTTACAGAACAGGACGATGTCTTGACCCAGCCATTTTTCTCTCCCTTTCAGCTAAGGGTTCTTAAAGCTTATTGAGTTTTGCTCGATAGGTCAGCTACAGATGACCACCGAGGGAGGAGCTCGAGAGGTCATCTATAGATGACCAGAGTGGTCAACGGGGTTGACGGTCTGTCACGCTGACACGGGGTTATTGATTTTTGTTTTGTTTATTTGGTTTTTTCCCCACTTCGTTCTTAAGTTGTTTTTCTTCCCGGGCTGAAGAGTTCTGTAGGAGTACAACTGATGTCTGTTACTGGCTTGGGAGACTTGATGTACTGGACTGTTGGCTAATAAATCACTGCTTCACTTATCGTCTGACTTATCTCCTGCAAGATTTCTGGCTTGTTTTGGGGGATGTATTTATTTCTTGTTTGTCAAGTAGGACATTGAGCTAAACAAAACAAAAACATTTGTAACAGGTTTTGTTGTTGAAGGTAAGTTTGGTTTTTAAATGTATCCACACACAAATAGTCTATATGTGTTAGTTTGGGCAAGTTCAAATCTTTTCAAAGTAAGTCCTGCAGAGATGAAGAGATGGTGTTTGTATCAATGGTTATTATGATGAGTGCTTATATACAAGATGTGTTATGTGGCATTTTACGTCTCCTAAGGCCATGTTTTCCCTTTGCAGCTTCTTGTGTGTCTAAAGAGGCCAATCTTTGATACACAGCTGCGATCACATGATGGGCATCTGTAATCACCAGGCGCCGATGTATTTTCACTCTTCTTTCCACTACTTTTGTGTAAGGCATCTGCAATCCGGGACCCTTCCTTTATGCTCGCTCTCCATGTGACACTTTTTTCCCCAGCTGCTAGTGTCGATTTCGAGGAGCCTCATGTCGCGTATGCATACATACGTATAACGTAAAAGTGGACGACCAGCGGCTCTCCTGCCTTCTATTAGATCGCCTTACAGAATGTCTTGTGGAAGTCGACCTATTGGCATTCTATGAATGTGGCCAAGCCAGCCAAGGCGTCTGCTGCTGAAAACACAGCGGATGTCCTGGCATCCTGCTCTTCAGAGCACTTCCTAATTGGTTATTTTATCTTGCCACGTTATTTTAAAGATCCGCCTTAGGCATTGGAGTTGAAAGATATTAAGCTTTTTTTTCCCTTCCATGAGTAGGCTGACCATGTTTCACTTTCGTATACTAAAGTTCTCATCACACAGGTCCGTTAGACTTTGGTATTGTTAGTCAGCAAGGTATTGTCCCACACTCATTTCTGCAACTCTGACAGAAATACAAGGTGTGTACATCTCAGATAATATCAGAATACATAGATACTACATCTCAGATAATATCAGAATACAAAGATACTATATCTCAGATAATATCAGAATACATAGATACTATATCTCAGATAATATCAGAATACATAGATACTATATCTCAGATAATATCAGAATACATCGATACTATATCAGATAATATCAGAATACATAGATACTATATCTCAGATAATATCAGAATACATCGATACTCTATCTCAGATAATATCAGACTACAAAGATACTATTCAACTTGAATGTTCTGGTGGCCTGTGACAAAGACGAAACAAACTAGTGCATTCATGACGTAACTAGTATTTCAATAGGAACTGATGACAGACACGCAATCCTTGCTCCACATGTGCAATCCATCTTGAGTGTTAGTCTAGCCACACCATGAGACTAATCGGGAACTAAACGAGACAGTCATAGAGGAAACATGAGTAGAAAGCCAGAAGCAGACAGTAATGTTACATGCTCTGTAGTTGTCTTGATGCTGTTGTTCAAACAGATACACATTAAAATAAAAGTGTATGTTTGGGTGTCAGGGGTAGCTAACCCATCCAACTTTCTCCCCCTTCCATTTTGTTTGCGTCTTCCATTTCTTGTGTGTAGTGACCCGTCATGTCCAGGTTTTAACGCTTGAACGGAGAAGGGCGCTAGTGATTGGACAGGCCGGATGCCACGTTGGAATGGAGGTTGTCCCCGATGATCATTCCTTGAAGCCTCGTTGCTATCCATTGTACGGCTCATTGCATTTCCTGTCATGTTGCTGTCACAGCGAAATGTCTCAACGATGTACAGACAGACGGACAGACAGACTGACACATGTCTGGCAATGTATTAGTAATGAAGGTGTTTATACAAGATCTATGTACATGGCATACACCGCCTGTTTAGCCGTGTCTTAAAAATCTCTGCTAACTGTACCGGTAATAGTGATGTCTTACTTTCGTTCAGCCCGCTCTTTGTCGCAAAGAAACTCAGACGTAAACAGCTCTAGCTGATTACTGCGGCGACTTGACTTTACACTGCAAGCCTCTATGTAGGTCCTAGGTGTCCATGTCTCTAGACTCTCATTATTTATACCAATGTGAACGTCGAGTTCTAACAAACCAGGCTATTAACAACTCATTTGTCCAGTCAGTCATGAATGGTCACTCCCTCTACAGGTCACTACGGTCAGACCGTATTTACAAACATGTATGTCTGTTTCCAATACTGTTATAAAAACCAACTAACACAAATAGGAAAAAAAAATAAAACAAGTAAAATAAATACTTAAAAAAAACATATATATATATATATATGAGAAAGAACACCACATTCCAGACATATTTCTCAATGTTGTAAGATTTATTTCCCTTTTTCTTTGTAAACAAAATAATTAATTACCGGTATCACAAATGAATCGATTAATTTGGTTAATTTTATGGATTCATGTTTTGTCAGGGGCATTGAATAATGGTGCAAAGTGTCAACTAGATCCAAGAATGGGACGTAGCAGTCTTCGGGGAAGAGGGCCGTAAAAGCCTTTGGTATTGCACCAAGACCATTGGGTGTTGATTCTCTTAGTATTTAAAGGGATGCTCTATCTTCTACTGCTTAGGATCATTGGTTTACGGTAACGTTAGTTTGTTTTGTTTTTAACCTCATGTTATTGTCTTCTGCAGAGAAAGAGGGCAAAGCTTTACAGCTAACGTACCAGTCCAAGCTAAAGCTAGTTGCCCTTTCCAAGCAAGCGACTTTTGGCAAGTTTAGGCCAGACTTGTTGCCCGATGTGGGCTTCCTAGACGTGGTGGGCAACGATAGAAGGTGAGTGGTCTTTTAACAATTCACAGCCAATAAAGAGTGTTCTAGACAAATGCTGAAATTGGACCCAGCCTAAACATAGCTTGCTGTGTTACCTAACGTTTGTGTAGGGGTTTTCATTTGTTAAACCTGACATTTTTGTTACAACCCTTTCACATTTCTTGTCTTTACCTGCCTAATATATTCAATAAGTATTTTCTTCTCAGATACATCAGCAATGTTACCATCTGGATGTATTTCTTTATTGGAAGATTGTATCAAAGTCATGTTACAGTGCCAGGCAGCTGGCTCTAAAAATGTGCCGTTGAAACTAAGCATGCTTGCATTATAAATAATGTAAATTGTTTTTGCTAAATGCGAACAAATTATCGTGTTGTTCTGTAGTGTAGTATTTGAATGCAAGGAAATTATTCAGAGCTATCAAAACCAAATAATAAATGCACACATTTTGTTCAACTAGACTGTCGATTAAAAATATTTTATAACTACAGTAATTGCATTATACAGTAGAGGTTATGAAAAGAAGTATGACAATCATCTCACAAGTTTATGATGGCATTGCAACTAATAATACAATTATACATATTTAATATGATTACTGAGAAGGAATGGAAAAAGTATCCTACAGTAACAAGTTTAAACATATATTCTGACTTTTGAATAGGCAGTAGAGGACAATCGAGGATATAAGATGGCATAAACAAGAAATATGTTGTTTTTTTTTAAGCTTTCAACATCTGTATTTATTCCACTTTTCTCTCTAAAATGCCAGGTGCCTAGGTTTTTTAAAATTATTATTAAAGGAATGAATAAGTTGTTAATATGGCCCAATACGTTGTTTCCATTTATTATTGAAAAACTATTAACTATAGTTACTATACCATATATATATATATATATATATATATATATATATATATATATATAATATAAATAGCAGCGCAGAAGGTAGTCTTCAATTCTTAAATAAAATAAAACCATTTCAACATGGTTTTTAAAAAAATGCTCATATTTAAAAAAAAAAGGTGTTTTACTGATGAATGATTTATATCGTTAATCAATTTCCTGTTCATCTCCGTCTAACAGTTTTTTGTTTTGTAATGATGAGAACAATGGCAGACTTACATGAACCTCGTCTTGGATCTCCATAGAATTTTGTTGAGAATACTCTCTTCCCATCTCTCTCTCTCGCTCTCTCTCTCCCACACACACACAGCATGTTTGAGTGTCCTTGTGTGCGTGTGACGAGTGTGATGTTATTGACAAAGTGTAGAATATTATTCTACCTAGCGGCTAGACATATCCCACTCTGGAGACTCTTTCTTTTTTTCTGGTGAACATATCACTTTGGTCATTTCATAGCCGATACTTGCTCATAGGAAGAGTGAGTTGAGGGAAGACATTATTATTTTGGAGGAGAAAAAGAGCGCGCTCGTGTGTGTGTGTGTGTGTGTGTGTATATAGAGAGGAAAGTGTGTATCAGGGAGATGTGGCCGAAGAAGGAGGGGGGGGCGGGGCGACATCTCATCTGCAATAAATCTTTGACTAGCAAGTACAAGATTATTAGAAACGTCTGTAAATAATGTGCAGTTCAAATTGTCATGGCATAGTTGTGTGTGTGTGTGTTTTGTTTTGTTTTTTAGAGCGACGGGGAGAAAGAAAAACAGGGGTGGGGCCGTGGGGGGTAAAGTGACATTTACAAAGACTTAATGAGCTAGAAAGACTTTATTGCTGCTTCCGATGTTGAAATAGTGATTTAACTATAAAGAATGTGGAAATAGTGATTTAACTATGAAACCAAAGAATGTGGAAATAGTGATTTAACTATGAAACCGAAGAATGTGGAAATAGTGATTTAACTATGAAACCAAAGAATGTGGAAATAGTGATTTAACCATGAAACCGAAGAATGTGGAAATAGTGATTTAACCATGAAACCGAAGAATGTGGAAATAGTGATTTAACCATGAAACCGAAGAATGTGGAAATAGTGATTTAACCATGAAACCGAAGAATGTGGAAATAGTGATTTAACCATGAATCCGAAGAATGTGGAAATAGTGATTTAACTATGAAACCAAAGAATGTGGAAATAGTGATTTAACCATGAAACTGAAGAATGTGGAAATATAGTGACCATATAATGAAAAATATGGTGACTGTATGGTGAAAATATATAACTTTTAGGTGACTATTTGGTAAAAATTTGATGACTGGTGAAAATATGGGGACTAATTAGTGAACATCTAGTTTGGGTCGAGGCTCGCTCTGCTTGGTGCGTCACTGCCAGAGAATGTTCCCACAAAGCGAACGTATGCGTGAAATCCAAGCTGTGGCGGCTGAAAAGTTCCATGCTACAAGCTAGATCTGTGTGCGTACCTTGGTCAAGAGCTGTAGGAGACAGTATTCCTGATTGTGGCTGTTCAAACGGCATTTCCCTGTACCAGGAACCAACAAAATAGCAATGCATTTTTTTTATTTCCACACATTACTTTCATTGAAATGTGTGAGTGTTTGTATGTGTGAATCTTGAATGCATGTTGTTTTGTGTGTTTACTTGCTGGCCTTGCTGTGTTGGATTGTGTCTTAGGATTGAAAAGATGTGCATACGCATGAGACGAATGTCTGAAATAAAGGAAAGTTATTTCAAGTGGCCAAGACGAGGGCGCCATATCATCTCTATCTCTACACTATTATATTTATGCGTCTTCCCCTTCTCCGACTTGTTCAAATTTCCAATCTCTTCATCTGTGGATCGATAGCATCTTCCTCTCCACCATCTTCTTTCTTTTTTCGCCCCTCCTTTTCTCCTCCTCCCCACCTCCCCCCCCCCTTGTGTCAGCCTTACTCCCCCTGTCATGGCGCTGTTACATAGAAATAGTTGAGGAAAGGGAAAAGTTCAATAGGAAAGATAACTCCAAGTCATAGGAATTGAGAGAGTTCATAAATTTGCTGGAGTTCTCCTCTAGCGATGCCTGTCGAATCCTCTTGTCTAGAACACACACACACACACACACACACACACATACATACATATATATATATATATATATATATATATATATATATATATATATATATATATATATATATATATATATAAACAGGATCATAAATATTGTGATCTAATAATTAAGATTTGATTAATTTTCCTACTTTATGATTGTACTTTAATATCATAAACCAGTGATACGGCCTGAGGGTTATTCCAGATCGTGCGTCGCTGCTGTCTGACACATTGTCACTTCTAACAAATGAGCACTGTTAAACCACAGAGGGTCTGTTCCTTTGGACTCCATTGTTAGTGCTTTAAGGCATTCCGTAACACGCTTGTAGGAAAGGTATGGCCCTCATACTACGATCGCTGACCTGTTAACTGTTTTTTTTTTGTTTTTTTTTTCAACCAATGTAAACATACATGGCAATGTAATTATTTACCTATCTTTAACTCTTAGTCTAAAAATATCGACTATATCGCTGCTAAGACAACTTCGCGTCTCGAGACAGTCCATAAAGCTATCATGTTTGGTTTCGTACGTCGCCATAAAACAATGACGTCATTATACTGAAGACACCTATTCGTCCATACGATAAGGTTACTTATAGTTAATCCTTACGGGGGTCAGCGGTTATTGAGAGTGTCGTGTCGCAAACCCAATGCCCAGCCATCTTTAACTTTTCCAATTTTTCCTATGTGATTAGAAGGACACAGAATTCTGATGTAAAAAAAAAAAATCACAGCTTCCGTTAGGACTTGAGTTCGAGACGCTTGGTTTTCGAGGCAAGTAATTCTACTATGTATCTTTAAAAACAGGCTAGTATTAATACACTTGTTGAGGGATGTATGTTTAAGCATCTGGTAGTTCAACGTTATGGGGGTGCACGGGGAAAGGTTGGTTTGTTTGCTTCAGATTTCCTTCAGAATGGTATTTATGACATCCAAAGCCCAAATCTCCAGTAGGACGACGCAGTGTGTCGGAGGGAAGGATTTGAACCAGGAATCATCGAGGCGATGATCCAGAGCGCAAACCACAGGACCATGCGTCCCATTGGGAAGATCTGCCATGGCCTGCTTATTCTAACAGAAGCTCTTAGAGCTACTAATGATCAGCAAATCATCTCATTTGAAGCGCGTTCTCTTTGATACAGGTAGTGAGTCTTGAATTATTTATTAAGTTTTAATGAGTTTGCACTTTGTTCTATTGATCTACATGTGCTGAATGGCAAAGAGCATTGCAGTCATCTCTCATTAATGGATGGGAATAACTTGCCCTAGGACTCAGAATAATTAGCTCCCTTTAAAAGGTGTCGAGTACCCACAGACCTAGACACATGCTTGAAACAAACCAGGTCTGTGTGTGTGTGTGTCTGTGTGTGTGTGAGGAAAAAGAAGGGGGGAATTTGAATAATTGAATAGTGTCACTGTGACCTGACAACTCCTGGTTTGAGTGTGTGTGTGTGTGTTTGTCACGTGCTGGACATTGTTTGAAGAGTTTGATCTACAACTTTTGCTTTCTACGTCAGTAGCTGTGACATGAGTCGCAAAGATCTTTTAGGATCTAGTTCATCTTCAATTAGCATTTCGTTTAGTGCATAGTGACATTTGTATCTACTTTCAACAATCTACTCATCATCTTCTAGCCTCCCTGGTCAAACACTTTCTTCTAGCCTCCCTGGTCAAACACTTTCTTCTAGCCTCCCTGGTCAAACACTTTCTTCTAGCCTCCCTGGTCAAACACTTTCTTCTAGCCTCCCTGGTCAAACACTTTCTTCTAGCCTCCCTGGTCAAACACTTTCTTCTAGCCTCCCTGGTCAAACACTTTCTTCTAGCCTCCCTGGTCAAACACTTTCTTCTAGCCTCCCTGGTCAAACACTTTCTTCTAGCCTCCCTGGTCAAACACTTTCTTCTAGCCTCCCTGGTCAAACACTTTCTTCTAGTCTCCCTGGTCAAACACTTTCTTCTAGCCTCCCTGGTCAAACACTTTCTTCTAGCCTCCCTGGTCAAACACTTTCTTCTAGCCTCCCTGGTCAAACACTTTCTTCTAGCCTCCCTGGTCAAACACTTTCTTCTAGCCTCCCTGGTCAAACACTTTCTTCTAGCCTCCCTGGTCAAACACTTTCTTCTAGCCTCCCTGGTCAAACACTTTCTTTTCCACGCATTATTGCCTTTTTTCCCCTTCCCCCCCCCTCCCCCCGTTTGTTGAGTGTGAGGAATGTTGAAATGGCTGAACTCTCTTGCCTGGTCGTGATCTGTCCACTCACTGACACGTGCAATACTTTGGCTGGAAGGGAAACAATTTTTTTTTTGTCGGCTAGACGCTTGTTGGAAGGGGAAGAGGTGGGCCTAGTCAATACTAATTACAAAATGTTTCTTGAAGTCCTAACTGCACTTGTAGAATATGATTCTAGATTCTATGTCCAAATAAAAAATTTCGTTTGATGTATATGTGTTCAACGCTCAAAAATTAATTTATATCTAGAATAATGTTGTTGTTGCTAAGCTCTCTACAATTAGCTTGACGAGCTTATTGGAGTGGTGACCTGGATGAAGTGTGTTTAGTCGGATGAGTTTAAAATAGGATATCTTCAGAGTCTTCACGACTCGGGCACCAAGAGGCATATTAAGATGAGAAACTCATGGGAAAGCGATTTATAAAAATGTTTTGTTTTGTTTCTCAAACATGCTCAATTGCGATGTGAGCTATAAGTAGGTCAAGGTCTGTGTAGCACTTGTTAATATGTTGTTTAGTTAGCTTTTTAATTAATTTTAGGAATTTGATAAAATGATGAAATTGAATCTTATCTTTAGGCTGAGGGAAGTTCCCATATACAATGACCATTCCTTTTAAAAACAAAACACAAAGTCAATAGAGAGCGTGGAAATAGACGTGACATCGCATGATTTGTTTTGTAAGCAAATGCTATTTAAGATTGGCTCTCTTGCGACTTAACCTTAAGGGGTTAAAGCCTGTCTTTTTTCACGTCTGGTTAGTAGTTTGTTTTAAAAGTATCCAGCAGTCTAGTCTCGGACCACTGTAAATATTCCCCTCCCTCCCCCCCCCCCCCCCCCACAACCTAGTTGTTTGTTTGGTCTACACTATTTTAATGTTTCGTTTGTTTCTTTCTGGCCAGCCAAGGAACTGATATCTCCCAGTGGTAAGCTTGACTTGTCGTCTGCTCAGATCTCTTACAGTGGCTGCTCTTGTTGGTGTGCCTGTGTCGGTAGCTTTCTATGTATGCTCTTGTTGCTTCTTCGTCCTGTACCGCACGCTCAGGGGTAGCAGTTTCTTGACCTAGGCTCGGGGTGGCCGGGCCGATTTTATAGTTTGCTCAATTACATTTCATTGAAACGTCTCGGGTGGATAGTGGACATTTCTAAGACATAGTTCCACCCAGGCACACTCTATTTTAACCTTATCGTCACGGGGGAGGGGTAGAGTTGGTATTACTGTTGCCGCGACCTTTTAGTAGGGTCTCATTTGATCATCAAAGCAAATTTTGACGATCCGGCGCTTGTATTATACAGAATAACTTAGCGTAACCCTGACAATACTAACACACAGACACTAACACAAACAATATTAACGTATAGGACTTTTCCATTTTAAAATTGTTCAGCAAAAAACTTTACGGGTGACGTCATTGATCTCAAAACTACAAGCGTTTGGGGATTTTTTCAATTTTTTATTTTACGTTCAAATAAAACAATGTCAAGGACGCTAAGATGAACTTCCCTGTTGCCAACTAAACAACAATGGTGGTACGAACGGAAGAGTTTAGAACATCTATACCTGCAACTGCTAATAAGTGCACACACACAATGATCATATGCATTACAAACAAACAACAGCTTATCAACACTTTCTTTAGTCTGTACACCGGATACCTCAAAAAGCTCGTTATGTATACTTTTTTTTGTCCCCGCTGTTGTCACGTGTCTTCTGTGGGCGTGTGTGGCTACTTATGTTATGTACATAACTATCATTGAGGTCATGTTTCTGTTTCGTATAGCCTTATTAGTTGTCACTATATTTGCAGTATGTTGTCGACTGGGCGATGCACATTTGTTTATGTTTCACACCTGCCACTTGTTCGAGTCTTTCATTGAGCTTAAGGTGTGTGTGTGTGTTTGTGTTTTAAGCACTCTTGTTTTGTCTGAACGAGGTGGAATACATTGAAGTGCATGGTTTCTAATAACCTAGCTCAGCTCCCCTAGGGTCGTGCAGGACGTATACCAATGCTTTCTGAACGTTGTGGTGAAGCACCATGGAGGAGCAGTTTCAAAATGTGCACGACATTTATATCTACACGTGGTTACAAATTAGCTATAGTGGCAGCACAACTTTTTTTTTCTATTTTTTTTAATTTTATTTTATCGTAATCTTGTTTTATCCATTGAAAAAAAAAAAATAGTCTACGAAGTTTCAAGAATTCAAATTTTTAATAAAATTGTTATCAAATTTGTCTCGGTATTAAAAATAACTTCACGTGCTAGTTATTCTGTGTGTCATTTTGTTTTAATGTGGTAGTGTGTGTCTTCTGTTGTACGCGATGTTGTAGTGTCTGTGTTGTGTCGTGGTGTACGCGTTGTTCGCACTCATTTCATGTTCAATACGTGACGCTAAGTGAAATGGATTTCGATTGGTTAATGTGTGTCCCTGGACAGATGCGGCGAACAATAAAAGTCATGACAGTGTTTCGTCCGCACTCTTGTCACCTCAGTACACCCATGCTCGTGAAGCTGGTGGACTCTTTAAGCACAATATAAGAAGTTTATCTGATGACTTGTCATGAAACGTGCCCATTAGGCCAGAGTTTTCAAAACTTGATGATGGACTCATATTGAAGTCCCCCCTCCCCCCAAAAAGTAATTGATGCTTTTAATTGTTATGGTTGTCATTTAATGACTAGATTTACTTATTGGATTGATTTGTTTTACTTCTTTTTGTTTCCTGAATTGAAAACACGATATCGACATGAGTTTGTGTTTTCATTAACCCTAAAATTTTAGGATCGAGCAAGCGGTCGGTCCAACAATAACCAGGTGTTCAGTCCCATTGGCCTTTACATTTTTACAAAGCTTATATCAACTCACTCTGTGTCTGTTGAAATGTCTGTACACGTTATTTCTCTCCCACTTAACCTTTGATCAAGTTGAAATTTTGCGCAAATATTTCTTGTATCTGACAGCACAAGGAACAATTTAAAAAATTAGCCAATTATTGGTAATTAATTATTTTTCTTTGTTATCGAACAAAGGAAAGAAATTGTACTTGACTAATGTGGCGGTATAAGTTGAATTAATCCCCTTTGCACTTTGCTTAAAAGTTTGAAACAAACAATAGATTACTATAAAAACCTTTTATTTTCATAAGCTCATAAGCACTTCCCTAGCACAGTGGTGAGCATATTGGCTTAAAGCTAGAGCTCTCGAGTTCGAATTCAAGGCGATCACGGTAACTTTAACACAACCCCCCCCCCCCCCCCTATTTTTCCTAGCCCCACCTTTTTCCAGACAAGTAATAGCGCAGTGAGAAAGCTAAAAGCATGAAATAGCGCTAAACAAAAAAAAAATTGGTAAAAATATTTCTAATCGCTCAGGAACATTATTGTTAGTCTTGATCTATTGCAAACTTAATGACATGACTGATCTAAACTAATTGATACGATTACACTTATTATAAAGTTTTTTTAAAAGGTATTTTATATGTTTTTCTTGTTCTATTTGGCAGAAGGGGAAAAGAAGTTTTTATGTTTATCTTTTGGTATGTGCGACTGTCTACAGTATATTTTGTTTTAAATTATTGTTTTAACAATGGTTAGGTTTGATTTGAAAACAAACGGAGTCGTTGCCCAGGATAATCAATCAATACTGAATGGCGGCGTCGCGTCTATTTGGAGCTCAATACCCGCGATGGTGAAACCGTTTAATTTTTTGACATTTAAATCCTGCATCACAAAACCAAGTCGGTGTTTTCCCAAGGGGGGGGTCGCTGATAAAAACAAATAAGTGACAACTTTTCACTTTCTTTGAGCGAATAGGAGCAAACGGATATAAAAGTGAGGTACTTGTACAGCAGAAAGTCTACACACATACCGGCGGGTCTCTCTCTGTTTAAAACGTAGTGAAAGTAAACTACGTATTTAAAGTGGTTGCTATGGCAACGGCGGCCATGCTAGAGCTGCGTTTACGTATTTGACCTTTTGTGTTCGCTCTATTACGTCGTTGATTGTCGTTATTGTGTTGGGAGAGGGGGGAGGTGAAGTCTACATTAAAATGACGGGGCATCGGTGGGATTGCTAGTCCGAGGTCAGGGCATCATTGCCTTTAGTTCGTTAACCTGTATCGACTGCCCTCCTATCTAGAGGGAAGCAGTTAGATTATCCAATCAGTCAATGTTGACCCATGTTTTAGCGCGGGCCCGGAGTTATTTGCTGTTATGAGTGCCACACGACCAACAAGCGTGCCGACACTGAGGGTTGAAATAAGGGGATCGTGTATGTGTGTGTGTGTGGGGGGGTCTATTGATTGGTGTCTGTCAATCTCGTCCTTCTCTTCCCGGTGATTGTTAGTAACAGGTCTCTGGCCACTTTGTGACGTCATAATTAGAAGCCCACTGTTCAACGGTTCCGCTCACAAATCGTAGATCAGACAGAAATGTTTGTCTCCCTAAGGACAAACTCTGAAAAGTGATTCTTAGGCTTAGCGTATAAAAACACAAAACAACGAAACATTTAATGTTAGTGGATATTTCGCCTGAACTCTATATCAAAACGTTAAAACGTTATTAGGGAGTTTCGCGATACATTTTTTCTTGCCCAAGATGCCAAAGACGCTCTATCGAAGGATCGCTGTTGCCAACTAAAAAAACATAATTTGTGATACAAGTAACAAAAAAGGTTAGAAATAGGATTTGATAGTGCACACAATGTATCGTAGACCTTGGCCACACGGAGAAAACTCGAGTTTGACCGTTACAATGTTTCAAAGTAAAAGAAAAAAAAATGAGTTATGAAAAGCATGTCGAACTCAGCCGTAGTGTAGGCTACCAATAACTGAGTTGTTTTTTTTATAACTATTTAAAGTTGCTTTACGCTTATTGATTGATTATCTTAGCTTTGCTTATATTTTAAGTAAATCTAATAAAGATTTCATCTACAAGTAGATCTAGGTCTTAAGAGTTCTAAATTCAGCAGTCTAGATCTAGAGTTAGTTTTAGATGTCTACATTAATGAAAGTGCCAGTAAATAATAAAACAAAGACAATTCTACCAAGTAGCTCTGGCCTCGTGGCTAGAGACGTTGTTACATCGAGCTGACGGTGCCGATGTACCAGTTCGATGCCCGACTTGGCCTAATATTTTTTTTTAATTTATAATTTCTTCTTTTTTTAGCGGCCCCGGAAAGGGGAAAAGACGCTAATAGTTTTGTGCGAAATGTCTGTCCGTCTGTCCCGTTTAGATCTCGTAAACTAGAAGAGATATTGAAAATCCGACTTCACAATATTTTAGACCATTCAAAGTTCTGATGCAACGGCTACTTTTTTTTTTCCTGAAAGCGAAAATTCTAATTTTTAAAATCAATTATGCAAGCAGTTTTTTTTATAAGAAAAAGCTAATTAGTATGCATTATATGTTAGACCTAATTTAAGACGAATAGTAATCTTATAAACATCATTTTCGTGAACATTTTTTTTCTATATAGCGGATTTTTTTTTTTTTTTTTTTTTTTGAGGATTCGAATATGAGTTTGAGCCTTTTCAAAACAATTAACTTATTTAGTTTGAACCGAGGGTCCCGGGTTCGAATCCTGGAGAAGACTGGAATTTTCAACTTCTGAGTCTACCCAGCTCTAATGGGTACCTGACATTAGTTGGGGAAAAGCAAAGGCGGTTGGTCGTTGTGCTGGCTACATGACACCCTCGTTAACCGTAGGCCACAAAAACAGATGAACTTTACATCTTCTGCCCTATAAACCACAAACTAGTTAGGCCAGGTTCACATCTAACATTACATTCACTTTCACGTATCCTTTGATCTGCGGGACGGTTGGGGCACTACACAAGATCTGTTAACCTTCTTTCTCCATTCTTATCTCTCATTTGTCTTTGATATAATTTCATTCGGATGTTCTTTCTGAAAATATTGAAGCCTACCTGGGTGGACCACTGGTCGTGCGGTTTGCGCGCTGGACTGTTGTTTGGATTTATCGACGATCGAAGGTTCAAACCCTGCCTGCTCCCATCCCCCGTCGTCCTGTGGGAGGTTTGGACTAGGAAGTAAACTATCTTCAACTCTGAAGGATTATCCGAATTATGTAAAACATTTTACTTCGGGGGCCGATTTTGAGTTTGTGTTTCCACACAAACTGTCTTTTGTAACCTTGTTTTTTTTTAGATTTAGTTTTTTAAATTTGTTTTTAAATTTAAAAAAAAATGCTTTCCTTGTGTGTTTTTTTTTAAACATAAATGTACTAGTTTAAGTTTTGGTTATTCCCAAGTGGGTATTATGGGACACAAACAAATGTGCTCGTCTCTTAGCAACCAAGTCTACACATAACTGGGGAACGGGTGAGAACGAGTTTGTGTGGTCTAGGAGCCTGATAAGCTCTAACATTTCATTGCCCCTTTTTTTTTTAATTTACAAAATGTTTGTTACTTCAATTATAGTGGAAATCACCCTGAAGGGAATTCATCAGACTGTTTTGTTTTATGTTACACAATGTAATGTTTTTGGTAAAAAAAAAAATTAATTAAAGTTCCCCCTTTCAGACCAAGCGGTCTATAGGACAGATGATGTTAAGGTCAACTGTTTCTTTGGCCAACCGTTAACGAGCAGGGTGTCATGTAGCCAGCACAACGGCCAACCGCCTTTAATTTTTTTAACTAAAGTCAGGTACCCATTAGAGTTGGGTGGACTCAGGAGCGCCCTAAAATGCCGACATTCAAAATCCCAGTCTTCACCTAGATTCGAATCGAGGACTCCAGGTTCGAAACCCAAGCGCTTAACCACTCAGCCACTTCGCCCCCCATGTTTTTTTTTTTTTTTTTTGTTTGTTTTTTTGTACAATAGGAATAATGGGATTTAAAAGATATGCTGTTGTTGTTGGTGCTTCCGCGTGTTCTATTACGTATTACGTAACTGATTAACTAATTACTTCACCGTTCTCTCTGATATTGTCCAACTATTCTCTAGCACTCAGAAAAAAAAAAAACTACTATTCTAGTCGTCGCACTAAACCAGGGATTCAATTGTCGTGACCTCTCTATCATCACGACTTCAAACTGTCGTGAAGTTTTTTTATCGGATGGAAATTATTTTCTGCTGGTGAAGATTAAAGGGGACTACAAGACTTGAGGATGTCCAAGAAGGGATTTCAAGACTTGAGGGTGTGTAGGAAGGTGTCACACGATTTGAAAATGTGTAGGAAGATAGTACATTCCTTCAGTATGGGTAGAAAGGTATTCCATGACTTGATGTGTAGTAAGGTATTGCAATGCTCACAAATATAGTCATTGACAGAGTCTATGAGAACTAAGACGTGCCATGATCACTGGGTATTTTCTTTGATTCTGTGACTGTGTACATTGTACTACAAGTTTTTATTTTGGATTTCGTTGGATACTAATTTAACACGAGTTCAAAGGTCATACATCGACATGCGCTAAGACGTTCACCTGTAATCAATAAATTATCGTTTTAACGTTATAGACTTCACCTCGAATCATTTCGTGTCTTTGTAAGATGTGAAAAGAAACAGTCTGAACAGAGCTGGGAACACAAGACACAAACATGAACCTAAGTGTATTGCCCTCAGCAGTGAGCAGTAAAAGATAGCGTGGGCAACTTAACACACGTGTTGTTACATTATTACTTTACACACGTGTTGTTACGTTATTACTTTACACACGTGTTGTTACATTATTACTTTACACACGTGTTGTTACATTATTACTTTACACGTGTTGTTACATTATTACTTTACACACGTGTTGTTACATTATTACTTTACACACGTGTTGTTACATTATTACTTTACACACGTGTTGTTACATTATTACTTTACACGCGTGTTGTTGCATTATTACTTTACACGCGTGTTGTTACATTATTACTTTACACACGTGTTGTTACATTATTACTTTACACACGTGTTGTTACATTATTACTTTACACACGTGTTGTTACATTATTACTTTACACGCGTGTTGTTGCATTATTACTTTACACGCGTGTTGTTACATTATTACTTTACACACGTGTTGTTACATTGTTACTTTACACACGTTTTGTTACATTATTACTTTACACACGTGTTGTTACATTATTACTTTACACGCGTGTTGTTGCAGGACCACTTTACACTCGTGCAGTTAGAGAACTACTTGATTCATGCGTTGTTACATAACTAATTGATTCACGCTTTGTTACATAACTACTTGATTCACGCTTTGTTACATAACTAATTGATTCACGCGTTGTTACATAACTACTTGATTCACGCTTTGTTACATAACTAATTGATTCACGCTTTGTTACATAACTAATTGATTCACGCGTTGTTACATAACTACTTGATTCACGCTTTGTTACATAACTAATTGATTCACGCGTTGTTACATAACTAATTGATTCACGCGTTGTTACATAACTAATTGATTCACGCGTTGTTACATAACTAATTGATTCACGCTTTGTTACATAACTACTTGATTCACGCTTTGTTACATAACTAATTGATTCACGCTTTGTTACATAACTAATTGATTCACGCGTTGTTACATAACTAATTGATTCACGCGTTGTTACATAACTACTTGATTCACGCGTTGTTACATAACTACTTGATTCACGCGTTGTTACATAACTACTTGATTCACGCGTTGTTACATAACTAATTGATTCACGCTTTGTTACATAACTAATTGATTCAAGCTTTGTTACATAACTACTTGATTCACGCGTTGTTACATAACTACTTGATTCACGCGTTGTTACATAACTACTTGACACACATGCCTACTTGTGACTCACATGTTGTGACATCACTACTTGACACACATGCCTACTTGTGACTCACATGTTGTGACATAACTACTTGACACACATGCCTACTTGTGACTCACATGTTGTGACATAACTACTTGACACACATGCCTACTTGTGACTCACATGTTGTGACATAACTACTTGACACACATGCCTACTTGTGACTCACATGTTGTGACATAACTACTTGACACACATGCCTACTTGTGACTCACATGTTGTGACATAACTACTTGACACACATGCCTACTTGTGACTCACATGTTGTGACATAACTACTTGACACACATGCCTACTTGTGACTCACATGTTGTGACATAACTACTTGACACACATGCCTACTTGTGACTCACATGTTGTGACATAACTACTTGACACACATGCCTACTTGTGACTCACATGTTGTGACATAACTACTTGACACACATGCCTACTTGTGACTCACATGTTGTGACATAACTACTTGACACACATGCCTACTTGTGACTCACATGTTGTGACATAACTACTTGACACACACGCCTACTTGTGACTCACATGTTGTGACATAACTACTTGACATACATGCCTACTTGTGACTCACATGTTGTGACATAACATAACTACTTGACACACATGCCTACTTGTGACTCACATGTTGTGACATAACTACTTGACACACATGCCTACTTGTGACTCACATGTTGTGACATAACATAACTACTTGACACACATGCCTACTTGTGACTCACATGTTGTGACATAACATAACTACTTGACACACATGCCTACTTGTGACTCACATGTTGTGACATAACATAACTACTTGACACACATGCCTACTTGTGACTCACATGTTGTGACATAACTACTTGACACACATGCCTACTTGTGACTCACATGTTGTGACATAACATAACTACTTGACACACATGCCTACTTGTGACTCACATGTTGTGACATAACATAACTACTTGACACACATGCCTACTTGTGACTCACATGTTGTGACATAACTACTTGACATAGAAACAAAAAAAAAGATATTTCTGTCTAGAACCTCTTAATCTCACATAAAAGGGCACCATGGCCTGATGCATTCAGATGAGTAGACGTCCTCACCTACTTCAATTACTTCGCGAACGCTTAGAGTAAAGGGGTGCTATGGGTGTATCCTGTAGAGTTGTAGACTATGGCCTGGGACTGACTTGTCTAGTTTGGTTCAATCATTTGTACCTCGCTTCTACTAAACATTGATTTTGTCATTATCTTCTACTCTATTATTTCTCAAGTCTCTCGATTTACTGTGTGACGACACGTACACAGCTTCTTGCAGGTTGAGACGACTTGGAGGCAATTTTCTGATCTAGGCGTTCTTCTTGCAGGGGCGTGGCACGGAGCCATTTCCTTCCTCCTTCTCCTCCCCTCCAACCCTCACCCTACAGAAAACTTTTCTTCCACATGGTTTGTGAATCTGGTTTCTACGGTGATATAAAGAAAACCTTAGTTGATGGCAGTGTCTTTCCATGTCAGTATTACGAATCTAACAAATGACATCTTGTGTCTATCTCAGTGTTACTAATCTAACAGATGACATCTTGTGTCTATCTCAGTGTTACTAATCTAACAGGTGACATCTTGTGTCTATCTCAGGGTTACTAATCTAACAGATGACATCTTGTGTCTATCTCAGTGCTACTAATCTAACAGATGACATCTTGTGTCTATCTCAGGGTTACTAATCTAACAGATGACATCTTGTGTCTATCTCAGTGCTAATAATCTAACAGATGACATCTTGTGTCTATCTCAGGGTTACTAATCTAACAGATGACATCTTGTGTCTATCTCAGAGTTAGGAATCTAAGAGATTGCTTTTGTTTAGGTCAGCACTAGGAATCTAACTGCTGAATTGTATAGGTCAGTGCCTAAATGTCAAGCATTGTTCTATCATTTCTTCATGTCCACCTCGCTATGTTTTAATGTTTTGTCAGACGATTAGATCCGTAAATCTGTCTCTGTAATGTCGTAAATCTGTCTCTGTAATGTCGTATGGTAAACTTGCAAACACAAAAAGTGGTTAAGTTTAAAATCAAAATGCCTTAAAAAATTTTTTTTAAAAAGCTGATCAAATGAGATGAAGCCAAAGGAATCATTAATCAAACAAACTTACACAAAATGAAATAGACTCTGGATATATTAATGATTTTTTGTTCCTATAAAAATGATTCCCTAGAACTAGATCTAGTTGTGTTCTTCATAAAGTTTTCTAATAAAAGTTGCTCATTGTCGATTTTTGTTTTTTTTACTCTTTTTATTAAGGTGGCTGAGTGTCGGAAATAAAATGGCCGTCTGGCCTAAATAAATTTTAAGGTTTGGAACCCAATCTTTTTACATTTTCTTTGAGCTAGTCCTTGATTGTCTCCCTTCTATTGCAGGCAAGCCTGGCAGGCACTTGCTGACATGTCCAAAGAAGCAGCCATGGCAGAGTTTGTCCAGAAAATGGCAGATTCATGTAGTTTGTTTCAACCTTATGTGGAGGCTCACAAGGCAGAAAAAGAAGAGGCTGACAGAAAGCAGTAAGTCTATAGTCTACTGGATCACTCTAAGAAGAGCCTTTATTGTGTTTGTGTTGTCTGTTAGGCTGACAGAAAGCAGTAAGTCTATAGTCTACTGGATCACTCTAACAGCCTTTATTGTGTTTGTGTTGTCTGTTAGGCTGACAGAAAGCAGTAAGTCTATAGTCTACTGGATCACTCTAAGAAGAGCCTTTATTGTGTTTGTGTTGTCTGTTAGGCTGACAGAAAGCAGTAAGTCTATAGTCTACTGGATCACTCTAAGAAGAGCCTTTATTGTGTTTGTGTTGTCTGTTAGGCTGACAGAAAGCAGTAAGTCTATAGTCTACTGGATCACTTTAAGAAGAGCTTTTATTGTGTTTGTGTTGTCTGTTAGGCTGACAGAAAGCAGTAAGTGTACAAGTCTATTGCAGTGTTATCCAAACTTTTTTCTGAATGGAACACTTGGCACATTCAAATATTGAATGCAACACTTTGCTTATTTTTTAGAGAGATTAATTTATGTGGTGGCCTACTAGATCATTATTCAAGTAGTTCATGACCTCAAGGAACCACTAGGGTTCTGAGGAACACAGTTTGGGAAACACTGGTCTACTAGATTTGAGAAAGATCCCCCTGAAATGTCTTTATGTGTTTTTGTTGTCTGTCAGTCTGTAATATTTTTTTAAATTTAAAAAAATAAAACTTTTAAAAAATTAAATATTTGAATTTACATTGGTCTTAAGTATTACATATTGTCTACCAATTGAGTTTTAAAAAACAGAACTTCTAAAAAAAAAAAAAAGAGAATTTTAAATCCTGACAAATTATTGCTGTCTTCTGTAAGATGTGCACTTAGGAAATCATTTTGTGAATCATTAACTACTATGTGTGGAGTGGTGGGGGAGTTAGTAGATTAGAAGGTTATATTAAATTGCAAAAGCAGAGATTACCCAAAGAAGCATGTCTAGTGGCTAGTCAGTTCATCTACCATCTGTTGTTTTTTTTTTATGATTATCCCCCATGGGGTTTTAAGTACAGTGTCTTGGCAGCATACCAATACATAGTTAATTAAATGGCTTAAGGCTTTATAAACTGGATCCAGTATCAATATAAATGTATAAGTATAAAAAAATACCCCTCACTAACTACATTCCATACAATCATGAGTTTGTGTTCTCTTTAACAGACAAGAGGAAGAAGAGAAGCTGAAACAAGAAGAGGAGGAAAAGAAAAGGAAAGAAACAGAGGAGGTAGCACGCTTAGCTCAGGAGGCAGAGAAGAAGAAACAGCTGGAACAGGAGTAAGTCATCTTCTAAAGATAGTCTTTGTCTCATTGACTTCCTGTAGATAGTCATAGCCTTTTTGACTTTTTGTAGATAGTCATAGCCTTATTAACTTTTTGTAGATATGTGACAGGTGGGGAAATGTGACGTGTGTTTGGCGTGTTTTATGTCTAGGGGATGATTATTTTTGAAAGCAATCACACCCCCACTTATCAGCATATGAATCGGGAGCAGACACGCAACGAGACGAAGCAATGAAAGATAGATACAAAAGTTAAAATAAAGAATATTTATTTACATAAATATACATATAAGGATAAAAAGGGGGAGGGTTTGCATCTATCTCTAGTATATTCTATGTTTAATCATCACTCTTGCACATAATAAGAGAGTATGTCACTTTGTCCTCTGACTTAGCTGGTTGTCCTGTTGATGTCGCAGCTGGCTGGGTCCTGGCTTGAGGTTCTGCAGCTGGAGGTGGCGCTCTAGCGGATAGAGGGACGCCGGCGATATAGTTCTTGTGGAGTCTCAGTCCCAAGTTCTAGTATCTGTAGTGGGCACAGTATGGCGGGTGGCCGGATACCGTGGGCACAAGGTTACTGCGGGCAGAGCTGATCTGCCGTGGGCAGCGTAGTTGACAGGATATGTCCAGTGAGTTGCAGAGGGTTGGCGTAGCTATGACGTCTCACACAGATCTGATCTATAGGGACGTCGCACCTAATAGCTTGACAGGTGGGCTGTCGAATAGGCGGGCAATGCCGATAGCGCCAAGTGGTAGAGTTGAGTAGATCTCCGCAGGCGGTAGATGATACTCAATAGGAAAGTGCAGTGCTGGATAGCACTAAGCACATAGATAGGTCAGTAGGCAAATAGGCGATAGGTGATTCTTGATAGCAAATACAGTGCTGAATCGCACTAAGCACAACTGCCGGTAAATAGATCGTTGATCCAATAACTAGGCAATAGGTGATAGGCAAATATGCAATAGTGATCTGATTACTAGTTGAGTTGGGTCGTGTGGACACTAAACAGCAAATAGCAAATAGGCAGGTAAATAGGCAATAGGCAGACACCTGAGGGAGGCTGCGGATAAATAAAGACAAGTTAGGACATGTCTCTTATGCATCTTATCGATGCCCTCGACTGAGGTGCATTCGTCAGATTGGTAAAATTGCTTTTGAGCACAAAAGGGGAGATGATGACAAATGGGATGTGGACTAATAGGTGGCTGATAGTAGCAATATAAAAATGTACATAAAAGGGAAAGTAATAATATAAAAATGTACATAGAAGGGGAAATAATAATCTCAAATAAACAACACAGGTGGATAGAGAAAGAAAAAAGGGGGGGGGGTGAATGGGTGGAGGTCAGCGACCCAGATGGTTTGTTTACATATGACCGTGGGTCGAGAACAATGGAGCGTGCTTGAATGTCCCTTCAAGCGGCGCAACTCTCATTAGGGGAGATAATTCATATATCTTCTCTAAACGCAGTATCAGTGCGCTAGTAAAATTATCACGGTTGTCAGCCGAGATAAAGAAAATAAAATAAGATGTACAAGTATATACATGGTTGCATCAACTATCAATTGAGCAACGTAGCATTAATAGATTAATGCAATACATAAATAAATACATAGGGCATGTTTATGTTTTCTACTTACGCCAGTGAGAAATACACAATGCACTAATTAAATATAAATGAAGTAAACAAAATACACATGATGATATCCAATGGAAATAGCACAAAAGTAATTAAGATGGAACTTGTGATTAAGTTCGGCTTACCACCAGGTATTCCTCTAGGAGGGAGAATAAATGATATAGTCCAGACTCGATCGACAGCGATAGAGGAGTGAAAGGGTCTGGCTTGATTTGAATCTACTTATATATAGGCCTGGAGAATGTGGGCGGACACAGGAAATGCCCTAGGCTAAGATTTATCTTACACGTGGGTGGATTTGACTCGAGGTGGGAGCCGCACCTTGGAATATCACGCGGTGTGTTGACCTTTGTAATCTCTTAGATCAAAGAGAGACGTGAGAGAAGGGGGGGGGGAGAAGGATTAGCTTGCATTCAAACCAAGGTGGTTTCAACCGCGACCGTCCTTCAGACATCCGGCGGGCAAGACAAAAGAGATTGGGTGTTTACCTTTCCCCGATCAAGGGCAGATAAATGAAAGGACGCGCCTTCGCTATCTCCAATGTGGTCAACTAAGTCTAGCCTGGATGAGAAAAGGTGGTGCGGGTGGAGAATTCAGGGGTAGGATGGGGAAATAATTAAAATAAAATAAATAAATAATGAAAAATAATAATTAATGCTGTGATAATTTTGAGTGACTCTGACAGCGAGTTTTTGACTTGTCACAAGATAGTCATAGCCTTATTAACTTTTTGTAGATAGTCATAGCCTTATTGACTTTTTGTAGATAGTCATAGCCTTATTAACTTTTTGTAGATAGTCATAGCCTTATTGACTTTTTCTACATAGTCATAGCCTTATTAACTTTTTGTAGATAGTCATAGCCTTATTGACTTTTTGTAGATAGTCATAGCCTTATTGACTTTTTGTAGATAGTCATAGCCTTATTAACTTTTTGTACATAGTCATAGCCTTATTAACTTTTTGTAGATAGTCATAGCCTTATTGACTTTTTGTAGATAGTCATAGCCTTATTAACTTTTTGTACATAGTCATAGCCTTATTAACTTTTTGTAGATAGTCATAGCCTTATTGACTTTTTGTACATAGTCATAGCCTTATTAACTTCCTGTAGATAGTCATAGCCTTATTGACTTCCTGTAGATAGTCATAGCCTTATTAACTTCCTGTAGATAGTCATAGCCTTATTGACTTTTTGTAGATAGTCATAGCCTTATTGACTTTTTGTACATAGTCATAGCCTTATTAACTTTTTGTACATAGTCATAGCCTTATTAACTTTTTGTACATAGTCATAGCCTTATTAACTTTTTGTACATAGTCATAGCCTTATTGACTTTTTGTACATAGTCATAGCCTTATTAACTTCCTGTAGATAGTCATAGCCTTATTAACTTCCTGTAGATAGTCATAGCCTTATTAACTTCCTGTAGATAGTCATAGCCTTATTGACTTCCTGTAGATAGTCATAGCCTTATTAACTTCCTGTAGATAGTCATAGCCTTATTGACTTTTTGTAGATAGTCATAGCCTTATTAACTTTTTGTAGATAGTCATAGCCTTATTGACTTTTTGTAGATAGTCATAGCCTTATTGACTTTTTGTAGATAGTCATAGCCTTATTAACTTTTTGTAGATAGTCATAGCCTTATTGACTTTTTGTAGATAGTCATAGCCTTATTAACTTCCTGTAGATAGTCATAGCCTTATTGACTTTTTGTAGATAGTCATAGCCTTATTGACTTTTTGTAGATAGTCATAGCCTTATTGACTTCCTGTAGATAGTCATAGCCTTATTAACTTCCTGTAGATAGTCATAGCCTTATTGACTTTTTGTAGATAGTCATAGCCTTATTAACTTCCTGTAGATAGTCATAGCCTTATTGACTTTTTGTAGATAGTCATAGCCTTATTGACTTTTTGTAGATAGTCATAGCCTTATTAACTTTTTGTAGATAGTCATAGCCTTATTGACTTTTTGTACATAGTCATTGCTACAATGTATTCTGAGTCAGTATCTAATTGATTTTATGTAGATAGTCATTGGCACATTGAATGTTCAAACACAACAGCCACATCTTTATGACCTTTTCATACAGTAATAGGCTTGTGAACATAGAAACAAAGAAATAGATACAAATTGCACAATCCTGATTTTTCATAATAAAAATTAAATTACTTAATCCCGATAAGATCCAACAAAACAAATGTCCAACAATTGTCTACTTTAAGAACAAAAAATGTGTGTGTTTAATTTGCTCTTGAGTTGAGAACTAAGTTTCAAATTGATTGATTCTAAAGCCTTGAGGTGATAGCAGTTCTGGTTATAGTTTGCTATCATTACTAATGCCAACATAACAAACACCTGAACAGGTAGGCTGCTTGGATTGTCAATCAATTTGTTTTCCCAGAGATAAACTTTGTTGCCAGGAAATCAATGTCTGACTAGTGCTGGTCCTGGCTAGACATTGTGATAGTCACCTCTGATCATTTGTTTGTTTCAAAATCCTGCACAGATGCTTACGAAAACTGTTTGGTTTTATTGATTCTGTATCTGACAGTTTCACCATTGGAAAAAAAATAGCGGTGTATGAGTTTATATGTTGATGTGTGAGTGTGTATATTGGTGTATGAGTGAATATGTTGGTGTATGAGTGAATATGTTGGTGTATGAGTGAATATGTTGATGTGCGAGTGAATGTGTTGGTGTGTATGTTTTCTTTAAGTCATTAAACCAAAATGGATCCTTTATGAAAATGTAAACAAAGAGACCAAAATTCTATTTAGTACTTGCCTTACTTTCATGGGAACTAACCGTTAGTTTATAAATATAAAATGTAGTTGAAGTTTGTTTTTACTGAACATTACAAAGATGTTATGACTGTAAAACTCATTGACCAAGCTTGAAAAAATGGAGGAATAATATCATGAAATAACCATAAAAGAAATTGATTGAATTAATTGATTAGATTAGGTAATGAAATAGATGGTGACAATGAGTTTGACCTCCAAAGTGGGGAAAGATTGTTGAAGTGCAATGACACTTCTGAAGTTTTATCTTTGTCCTGGTTATCCAAACCAATGATTGAAACTCCAGGCACCAGGTCAACACAGATTGTCTTGTTTAGTTCAGTCTACAGTAAGGGGATGCTACTCATGATTCCCTCATGGATAAATACTGATAGGCTGTCAAGAGCCAGCTAGACTAGGAAATACTGAAAGTTGACTTAAAACTTTGTCCTTATTGTTTGTTAGCTGTCACAGAGTGGTGTATATACAATGGGGTGGGAGGTCCTACATTTGTGTGTATTTAAATGAAAATCTGCCCCCCCCCCCCTCCCCCCCCCAAATGTGTATATTTGTGAAAATAACAAGCAGACAGACCTACTTTTGATTGATAGGTTGATGGAAAGTGTTAAAATATTGAAACAAATCAATATAGCCAGAACCAGAGCATTGGAAATTCCCTCACATTACAATGAAAACAAAAAAAAAACTATTTTTTTCTTGTGCATATTTACTTGTAGTGCTACAACATCTTCTTAGAGTAGCAGTAGTGGATCTGAAATAAATGTAACATTTGAATGTAGTGAAATAGTTCCAAAGTTTATTGAACATAAAAAAGTATTTCACTTAATTTTGTTCTGTGAACAAAAATACAGTTTCCATTTGTCTATTTATATGTGCATGACATTGAAGTTCTGAGTAGAGGCTTCAATAATAATTCATACATTCTGATCACAAATTTAGCAGTAGCACTATAAAATAAAGTTCATCATTTAGACCTTGTGATCTAAAGAGCAGAGGATGTAAAAGTCATCTGTTTCTGTGGCCCACAATTAACTAGGGTGTCATGTGGCCAGCACAAAAAACAACCACCTTTTCCCCAACTAGTGTCATTAGAGCTGAGTGGACTAAAGATACCGAAATTTAAAACCCCAGTATTCACCAGAATTTGAATCCTGGACAATGGTTCGGAAGCCAAACACTTTGCCAATCAGCTACTACACCTCCAGTAGCACTATGTGTGATACTTAAATGTTCTTGACATTTCTGATTCAGCCACATCACTAGTAGCACTATGAGTGATACTTAAATGTTCTTGACATTTCTGATTCAGCCACATCTCCAGTAGCACTATGTTATACTTAAATGTTCTTGACATTTCTGACTCAGCCACTACACCTCCAGTAGCACTATGAGAGATACTTAAATGTTCTTGACATTTCTGATTCAGCCACATCTCCAGTAGCACTATGAGTGATACTTAAATGTTCTTGACATTTCTGATTCAGCCACATCACTAGCAGCACTATGAGTGATACTTAAATGTTCTTGACATTTCTGATTCAGCCACATCTCCAGTAGCACTATGAGTGACACTTAAATGTTCTTGACATTTCTGACTCAGCCACCACATCTCCAGTAGCACTATGATTGACACTTAAATGTTCTTTACATGTCTGATTCAGCCACATCTCCAGTAGCACTATGATTGACACTTAAATGTTCTTTACATGTCTGATTCAGCCACATCTCCCGTAGCACTATGAGTGACACTTAAATGTTCTTGACATTTCTGACTCAGCCACCACATCTCCAGTAGCACTATGAGTGACACTTAAATGTTCTTTACATGTCTGATTCAGCCACATCTTCAGTAGCACTATGAGTGATACTTAAATGTTCTTGACATTTCTGATTCAGCCACATCTCCAGTAGCACTATGTTATACTTAAATGTTCTTGACATTTCTGACTCAGCCACTACACCTCCAGTAGCACTATGAGAGATACTTAAATGTTCTTGACATTTCTGATTCAGCCACATCTCCAGTAGCACTATGAGTGACACTTAAATGTTCTTGACATTTCTGATTCAGCCACATCTCTAGTAGCACTATGAGTGATACTTACATGTTCTTGACATTTCTGATTCAGCCACATCTCCAGTAGCACTATGAGTGATACTTAAATGTTCTTGACATTTCTGATTCAGCCACATCACTAGCAGCACTATGAGTGATACTTAAATGTTCTTGACATTTCTGATTCAGCCACATCACTAGCAGCACTATGAGTGATACTTAAATGTTCTTGACATTTCTGATTCAGCCACATCTCCAGTAGCACTATGAGTGACACTTAAATGTTCTTGACATTTCTGACTCAGCCACCACATCTCCAGTAGCACTATGATTGACACTTAAATGTTCTTTATATGTCTGATTCAGCCACATCTCCAGTAGCACTATGATTGACACTTAAATGTTCTTTACATGTCTGATTCAGCCACATCTCCCGTAGCACTATGAGTGACACTTAAATGTTCTTGACATTTCTGACTCAGCCACCACATCTCCAGTAGCACTATGAGTGATACTTAAATGTTCTTGACATTTCTGATTCAGCCACATCTGCAGTAGCACTATGAGTGATACTTAAATGTTCTTGACATTTCTGATTCAGCCACATCTGCAGTAGCACTATGAGTGATACTTAAATGTTCTTGACATTTCTGATTCAGCCACATTGCCATTTGTTTTTTTTTTATCAGTTACACAAGAAATATGAAAGAGAGCTTTTTGTTTTTATCATGTCCCTACGTGACAAAATGGTTTTATTGTAAGTAAAGTATACTAGATTGAACCACAAATTTCTTGACTGTATTTCATGTTCAACTTTTGTTTTTCCCCTGTGTGTAGACTACAAATCCGAGCTGCTCTCAACCAACAGACTCAGGCACAGTTCAGACAATATGCTGAGCAACAGTTCCCTAACAATAAATCTCAGGTAAGGCAGAGTTTTGTTTCAGTTACCTTCCTTTGGTCAGCACTCATTAGAACTCTGTCTATAGAAATAGAGTCCAACCACAAACTTGATAGAAGTGACATGCACCTCAACTAGTGATGGTTGTAGAATGAGACATACATCAGGAGAAAAATTCTGTATGGCTTTATTTTGGTATTTTCAGATTGGTTCAATGAAAAAAAGGTTCAAACTAATCTATACTCCTATTATGATTGTTATTATTATTAGTTTATTGGAGAAAACAATACATTTTAGTTCAATAGAAAACTGACACCTTCAAACTCAGCTTTTCACTGACTTTAGTAGTGTCATAGTTTTAAATGTATCTTTTGTCTTCATCTAACCAGTTGTTGTTTATTCTAATAAATTACATCATTGACCAAAGTAGTAAGCAAAGTTCCCCTTTCATACCTTGAGATCTATAGGTCAGATTATGTAATGGTCATCTGTTTCTATAGGTGACGGTTTAACAAGGGTGTCATGTGGCTAGCAATCAGGTTCAGAAGCCAGGTGTTTTGCTACCTAGCCACCACATTATTTACTGGCTTATCTTTTTTTTTAAGAAGGAAACACCTTGACTTTTTTTTTTTTTGGTTTTATTGTTATGCAACAAGATAATCTTATCCAATATTGTTACATTGGTATCTAGCATTATGATATTATCCAATGTTGTTACATTGGTATCCAGCTAGATGATCTTATCTAATGTTGTTACATTGGTATCCAGCAAGATGATCTTATCTAATGTTGTTACATTGATATCCAGCAAGATGATCTTATCCAAGGTATCCAGCAAGATAATCTTATCTAATGTTGTTACATTGATATCCAGCAAGATGATCTTATCTAATGTTGTTACATTGATATCCAGCAAGATGATCTTATCTAATGTTGTTACATTGATATCCAGCAAGATGATCTTATCTAATGTTGTTACATTGATATCCAGCAAGATGATCTTATCTAATGTTGTTACATTGATATCCAGCAAGATGATCTTATCTAATGTTGTTACATTGATATCCAGCAAGATGATCTTATCTAATGTTGTTACATTGATATCCAGCAAGATGATCTTATCTAATGTTGTTACATTGATATCCAGTGAGATTTCTAATATTGAAACTGTGTGTCAACTAGTTTTCTCATTCTTGTGCCCTGCAGTATAAGATCACCAAAAGAACTATAAAGAACACTCCAAAACTTGATTCCATAGTCACATCATCACACACTGGCCTCCTCTTTAATATCATACACACACTTCCTTTCAGTCAGTCCAACTAATGTATTCAAATAACATTGAGATTCTACATACACACAAACTTTCATTCAGTCCAACTAATCTATTCAAATAACATTGAGATTCTTCATACACACAAACTTTCACACCTAACAGTTATTTTCTATATCTTATCTTAAGCTGTCTTTTGTTGTTATTTTCTTCATCTTAAGCTGTCTTGTTTTGTTGTTATTTTCTACATCTTAAGCTGTCTTGTTGTGTTGTAATTTTCTACATCTTAAGCTGTCTTGTTGTGTTGTTATTTTCTACATCTTAAGCTGTCTTGTTGTGTTGTTATTTTCTACATCTTAAGCTGTCTTGTTGTGTTGTTATTTTCTACATTTTATCTTTAGCTGTCTTGTTGTGTTGTTATTTTCTACATCTTAAGCTGTCTTGTTGTGTTGTTATTTTCTACATCTTAAGCTGTCTTGTTGTGTTGTTATTTTCTACATCTTAAGCTGTCTTGTTTTTGTTATTTTCTACATCTTAAGCTGTCTTGTTGTATTGTTATTTTCTACATCTTAAGCTGTCTTGTTGTATTGTTATTTTCTACATCTTAAGCTGTCTTGTGTTGTTATTTTCTACATCTTAAGCTGTCTTGTTTTGTTGTTATTTTCTACATCTTAAGCTGTCTTGTTGTATTGTTATTTTCTACATCTTAAGCTGTCTTGTGTTGTTATTTTCTACATCTTAAGCTGTCTTGTTTTGTTGTTATTTTCTACATCTTAAGCTGTCTTGTTTTGTTGTTATTTTCTACATTTTATCTTTAGCTGTCTTGTTGTGTTGTTATTTTCTATATCTTAAGCTGTCTTGTTTTGTTGTTATTTTCTACATTTTATCTTTAGCTGTCTTGTTTTGTTGTTATTTTCTACATCTTGAGCTGTCTTGTTGTGTTGTTATTTTCTACACCTTAAGCTGTCTTGTTTGGTTGTTATTTTCCACATCTTAAGCTGTCTTGTTTTGTTGTTATTTTCTACATTTTATCTTTAGCTGTCTTGTTTTGTTGTTATTTTCTACATCTTGAGCTGTCTTGTTGTGTTGTTATTTTCTACACCTTAAGCTGTCTTGTTTGGTTGTTATTTTCCACATCTTAAGCTGTCTTGTTTTGTTGTTATTTTCTACATTTTATCTTTAGCTGTCTTGTTTTGTTGTTATTTTCTACATCTTGAGCTGTCTTGTTGTGTTGTTATTTTCTACACCTTAAGCTGTCTTGTTTTGTTGTTATTTTCTACATCTTAAGCTGTCTTGTTTTGTTGTTATTTTCCACATCTTAAGCTGTCTTGTTTTGTTGTTATTTTCCACATCTTAAGCTGTCTTGTTTTGTTGTTATTTTCTACATCTTAAGCTGTCTTGTTTGGTTGTTATTTTCCACATCTTAAGCTGTCTTGTTTTGTTGTTATTTTCCACATCTTAAGCTGTCTTGTTTTGTTGTTATTTTCTACATCTTAAGCTGTCTTGTTTGGTTGTTATTTTCCACATCTTAAGCTGTCTTGTTTTGTTGTTATTTTCTACATTTTATCTTTAGCTGTCTTGTTTTGTTGTTATTTTCTACATCTTGAGCTGTCTTGTTGTGTTGTTATTTTCTACACCTTAAGCTGTCTTGTTTTGTTGTTATTTTCTACATCTTAAGCTGTCTTGTTTTGTTGTTATTTTCTACATTTTATCTTTAGCTGTCTTGTTTTGTTGTTATTTTCTACATCTTAAGCTGTCTTGTTTGGTTGTTATTTTCCACATCTTAAGCTGTCTTGTTTTGTTGTTATTTTCTACATTTTATCTTTAGCTGTCTTGTTTTGTTGTTATTTTCTACATCTTGAGCTGTCTTGTTGTGTTGTTATTTTCTACACCTTAAGCTGTCTTGTTTTGTTGTTATTTTCCACATCTTAAGCTGTCTTGTTTTGTTGTTATTTTCTACATTTTATCTTTAGCTGTCTTGTTTTGTTGTTATTTTCTACATCTTGAGCTGTCTTGTTGTGTTGTTATTTTCTACACCTTAAGCTGTCTTGTTTTGTTGTTATTTTCCACATCTTAAGCTGTCTTGTTTTGTTGTTATTTTCTACATTTTATCTTTAGCTGTCTTGTTTTGTTGTTATTTTCTACATCTTGAGCTGTCTTGTTGTGTTGTTATTTTCTACACCTTAAGCTGTCTTGTTTGGTTGTTATTTTCCACATCTTAAGCTGTCTTGTTTTGTTGTTATTTTCTACATTTTATCTTTAGCTGTCTTGTTTTGTTGTTATTTTCTACATCTTGAGCTGTCTTGTTGTGTTGTTATTTTCTACACCTTAAGCTGTCTTGTTTTGTTGTTATTTTCCACATCTTAAGCTGTCTTGTTTTGTTGTTATTTTCTACATTTTATCTTTAGCTGTCTTGTTTTGTTGTTATTTTCTACATCTTGAGCTGTCTTGTTGTGTTGTTATTTTCTACACCTTAAGCTGTCTTGTTTTGTTGTTATTTTCCACATCTTAAGCTGTCTTGTTTTGTTGTTATTTTCTACATTTTATCTTTAGCTGTCTTGTTTTGTTGTTATTTTCTACATCTTGAGCTGTCTTGTTGTGTTGTTATTTTCTACACCTTAAGCTGTCTTGTTTTGTTGTTATTTTCCACATCTTGAGCTGTCTTGTTTTGTTGTTCTTCAGCAAGATGATCTTATAAAACAGCTTCAAGATCAACATTTTCAACAGTACATGCAACAAGTTTATCAACAACAACTTTTACAGCAACAGCAACAACAGAATTCCAGCACTCCCAATGGGGACTCCTCCAACAGCAACTCCACGTCAGAGCACACCAAGACTGCCGCATCTCCTATACCCGATGGGGTGACTCCCATTTCACCCTGCGGGGATGATGAGGAAGGTGAGATAGTCGCTTACGTGAAATTTGTTGTTTTCTGTCACACCCTGGAACAGACATGACTGTTGATCTATGACCTGACTAAGTTTGTAAGCAGTACTCAGTACTTTGTTGAAATGTGTTTCTACTTTGTGAGGTTGAAACTTTTCTCTCAGTTTATTGCAGATAAAAAAAAAAAAGTTATTTCTTTATTCTTGTCCCATCAGTTGGTTACTTAGTCTGTCTAGTAGACTTATTAGTTGTTAGGGTATAAAGTTACTGTGAGTTTCAAATCTAGCCTTTCTCATATTTGTAGCTTGTTTGTTTTAACCTAAACAAAATGTATTTCTTCTTCTGATATTTTATTATGATATTTATAAACAATCACCAGACAAGATCTTAACATTAGCTGAGTCAGTGTCATGTTAGCTTAAAGAATGTTTTGTTGAAACTCAGTGTAATGTTAGCGTAAAGAATGTTCTGTTGACAGAAATTTAGTAATTCTGTCAAACTGAAACATATTTGACCTTGAGATGGCTATACTGACGTATCATTTACCTGACCTCCGACAGCGGCAATCACTTCTGTGCCTAAAATAGTCCCAGCCTCCCTGTGGACCAGAAAAGATCTGAAAGAGTTTAAAGATGGCCTGCGATCATCTAAGGAAAATGTAGTCCGCATTGGCTCACTGGCCACCGCTACGGTGAGAAAGAGGAGTGTCTCTTAACCAAGCTGTTGTTTCAAATCTGTGCAGCACCTAGTGATGTAGTTGGCTACCACTGCTTTTTTTTTTTTAACCTCTGCAGACACTTTTTTTGTGTTGGTTTTCAGTCCCACTTATTTCAATGGTAGCTTGGTTATGTCTCATTGTGTTGGCCGTAGAATGTCAGTATTCTATGTCACCTTTTGTCATTGTTATCATACTTGCTTCACGGCTTAATAGACCATAGTCTGTCTGCATTGTTGTTTACACACACACTTTTAGCTAAGTCTTTGTCATGGCAGCACAGCAGCAAGAACTGAACAGTTAAAAACTTCCTTGTGATGTTAACTACAGCAAGTACTTCTAGCTCGGCTTCACTCCATGGACTTAATCACATTTCTTTTTTGTTCTTGAGAATTTCCTTGAATTAATTATTTAGTACTTATTATAATATATATTAATTATGATCATCTTGAGAAAGAACCAGCCATATATAAATATATATATGTTTTTATGATCATTAACATATACAAAAAAATATATGTAAGTTAAGAGTGTTCTATATATATAACGGAGACTGGAATGGCTTTTCAAAAACTGCCGTTTTCCTTCAAAAGTCATATTTACATTCCAGAGCAAATCGAAAGTAACTTGCGAAAGAAAAAAAAATATTTGCATCAAGTTTATTTTTCCTTATTGAGCCTATGACATAGCATCCCATGTTACAAACTTTAGAACTTCAATTCCATGTTATTTGCTTTGTTTGGTTCTGACCACATGGACCGACTCATTTCATTGACTGATGGGAACAACTATGGACATGTTCCGCTGCCAATTGTTACTGTTGTTATTTTTTTTTTTTACACATTGTTGTCATTTTTATTATTAATGTTGTTGTTGTTTTTATTGCAATATGCCCAACTTTGTTTTCTCTCTTCATCTCTCTGCCCCCCACCTTTACCATTCTCCCACTCTGCCCTGAATGGATGTGGTTGGATTGTTATAGACTTTCCTTTGGCTGCGGCCTCCATGTGGACCCGCAAAGATATAAAAGAGTTCAAGGAGTCTCTGGTGAAAGATAAGGAATCAGTGATAAAAATAGGCTCGGGGGAAACGGTGACGGTGAGTGGAGAGAACGTGTTTTGTTTCTTTGCTTCAGTTTTAGTTCATGTTCTGTTTTTTTTGCTTTGTTCACCCATTGTAGTCATTTTTATTTATCAATAGTAGATCTAATATCACCCAATGTAGTCATTTTTTATTTATCATTAGTAGATCTAATATCTTTGTCAACTTTGTTTTGGTAGCCCTAAAACTTTTTTTTTTGTTTTGTTTTGATTTGATTTTTCATCACAAAATTACTTTGAAAAATGGAAGAAATATAATAGTTACATAGTTAAACCTAAATTAAATAATAATTATCCACTCATATGCTTTAAAAAAAATTCATTTATGAAGTCTAGCAAAAAAAAAATGTTTAAAAAGTTTTATTTTAATTTTTTTTTAATTAAATATATTAATATATATATATATATATAAATATGTTTGAACTTATTTCAAAACAAACTATTTGATGAATTTAGGATTTTCTAGAACACTTTATTCACAGACATTAATAAAAATAATATTTAAGAAATTTATTCAATTATAGAAATAGTATCAAATATATTGTGGTCTTGTAACCTTAAAAAAAAAATGCAAGAAATTATTTCTAAAATAATTCTTCAAATGCATAATCAAATATTTTCTCCATATTTACTGCGTCGTTTTCTTCCTTCACCTGTCCCTGCATCTTTTGGGGCACCACTCATGATCTGCCGACGATCTCTCTCAATTCCTATGTCTTGCCAGAAAAATAATCTCACTTACAGGCTTGTCCATTCTTGAACTTTGTCTTCCCTTCACTTCTTCTGTCTGCCTCTACTGTTTGCTTGTGATCGTAGAAAGGTCTTTGCAAGCCCTGTAGTTCTTGCAATATGGTGGGTCAATATATTAGCTTGCAAGCTAAGATTGTTTTCTTAACCTTGGGAAAACTTTTCAAAACACTTCCTTGAAATCAGAAAGTCTGGGTGCTCCTTAAAGTCTACAATATTTAAGTTTGTTTCAAACACCTAATTGTAGGTATTTTTTTGTTGTTGATACATTGAAGTTAATGATAAGTGAATCAATTTGTTAGTATACAATAGAAGTAAATCTAATGCACTCTAAAGGAGATAAAGATATACAGTCCTTGATACATCCAATGCTAGGAGTTTTTATTCCACTCTAAATAACCACAGAATACTTTAGTCTTATTCTGTTTTGTTTTGCTGTAGATTAGCTTTAAATGGTTTTATTCACTTTCTAGCTTATGTTCTAGAAGTAAAGTTTATTTTAGTTTCTTTTGTTGTTTTTTTTTTGAGTTTATTAATTTCAGTGCAGTTTTATTTAATTTTTTTTTTATCTTTATTAAATTAGTCTCAGGAATTTAGTATTAATTATATCCCATAAGTTCTGATACACAAATTAAAACATTAACTTTTTAATTAAATTAATGGAAGCTGAAACCAGGCACATTGTTTAAATGTTAACTATTTTATTTTGTCAGTAAATCTTTAACTCTATGAAGAAAACATAAAACTGACTGAATAATTTTGTGTGCATAGGTGCGGGTGCCCACACATGAGGATGGGACTTGTCTGTTCTGGGAGTTTGCCACAGACCACTATGACATAGGCTTTGGGGTGTACTTTGAGTGGACAGTCTCTCAGACCAATACAGTCAGTGTCCATGTCAGTGAGTCCAGCGATGAGGAGGATGAAGAAGAGGAAGGGGCCAAGCCTGAAGGTAAATGATTTACATCATGGGGGTTGGAAATAATGTCATTTTTCAATAGTTAAAGCTGGGTTGGGAAATTCAATTAGCTAAATACAATATATACATAAGGGGGTCCAATGGCTGTGTGGTAAAGCGCTTGACTTCTGAACCGAGGGTCATGAGTTCAAATCCTGGTGAAGACTGGGATTTTTAATTTCTCTGAGTCCAACCAGTTCTAATGGGTATCTGACAAGAGTTGCGGAAAAGTAAAGGCAGTTGGTCGTTGTGCAGGCCACATGACACCCTTGTTAACCGTATGCCACAGAAACAGATGACCTTCACAACATCTGCCCTATAGATCACAAGGTCTGAAAGGGGAACCTTACTTTAATATATACATACAGGAAATCCTATATACATGTTGTTTTTTTTTTTTTTATACTTTTGTTCACAGTAAATCTTTTTTTACTCTTCATGCATTAACAATGTTTAAAGCAAGCAACATAAGCCTGTCTCATACAAAATCTAGCAAACTATAAATGTCCTTTGATTTATCTTTCTGCCTTTTATTATAGACTTAGGATGTACACAAGTGTCTACAATAAATTATGTCTTTTTGTATCCATGTCTTAATCTTGTCATAATAATGAATTAGAGATTTAGGTTTAAGGTTTCCTGGCAGCTCTATCCTTACTCTAATGGCATAATATTCTGGATTGTATTATATCTACACATATATTTCAATTCATAGTAAGCTATGACCTACACAGAAAACCTTTTCCATGACGACAAAACTCGACACTTTCTTTGAGGACTTGCTCCATTCAAGTGTATGGGATGGGTTGATAAAATATACAGCATTTTTCAGTTACACTGAAATTCCTGGTTCTCAAATCTTTGTAGAGTCTAAATGTGTGAATCTCCCCAAAACCTCTAACATTTAATGTGAATTAAAGCTATCAGCTTTCTTGTACCCTTGCTATCTAAAAAAGAGAACCTTATTATTCTTAAACGCATCATTTTTAATTTGTTTTTCTTCAGAAGGCAAAGCTGGAGATGTGGAGAAAGGTCCAGGATCTAAGAAAGCCGAGAACCGACCCCCTACAGACGAGATTATACCAGTTTACCGCAGGGACTGCCATGAGGAGGTCTACTGCGGCAGCCATACCTACCCAGGTCAAGGGGTTTACCTCCTCAAGTTTGACAACTCCTACTCATTATGGCGGTCAAAGACTCTCTACTACCGGGTGTACTACTCAAGATAAAGAAGTTATCCCTCTTTGTTGCTAGTGTTGTCATTGGAGACGTGTGATAGTATAATAGCGGTGCAAGTGTATGAACATATCTTGTTTAACAGTTCTTCTCCCAGAGATCATTGTGTCCAAAGCTTTCGCTTTTTTGAACAATTTCCTTCAGCAGTCGCTTATGTCTTTAAGTCTTTTTTTTTCTTTTTAATGTTGTTTTATTTTTGTACAGTAAATTTCAGATGTGGTCACACTGTATTCCTCATCAACCAAAAGATCATATAAGAGCTGTCAAATGGACAAAAGTACATACGTCTGCTTACTTAGATTTGGATTATGTCCCCCTTTTTTTTTTTTTTTTTTTTTTTTTTTTGTTAATGTCAGAAGATTCATTACACACTTAACATTTTTTTGTTGGAAACATGTGTCTTTAAAAAGTTTTTAATTAATTAACTAATTAAAGTGTCTGACCTTTAAGAATTTTCTGTACCATGTGACCTGGACTCTCAAGTCCTGGTTTATTTAACATGGCTGTGAATGTTGTATTGCTGGATTGTTAAATTATTGAGTCTTTTGTGGCCAAGGAATGTCTAGAAACTCATGTTTTTAAATACTTGGTATTTGATAGTAATGTATCTTACTATTCAGTGGCTTGGGCTCACTTTCATTATCCTAGAGGTAATTCATGGAAACATACATAGGGTTTGAAAATATAGAATATGTTAGTTGTGAGAGCTCTTTAGCCCTTAGTTTGATTAGGATGATATTTTGTTCATAACATTAGCGATAGTTTTCCATTTATCATTTTAACTCTTTCTCTCCGTAATTATTGACCACATTCTGGTGGAATCAACGCATTTTTTTTATGTAGTGCAGAAGTATCACCAGGGGCGAACTGGGTGTCAAAATCGGCCCTGGCATTATCATACAAGAGGGTGCAGTGGCTGAGCGGTAAAGCGCTTGGCTTCTGAACTGGGGGCCCAGGGTTCAAATCCTGGTGAAGACTGGGATTTTTTAATTTCGGGATCTCTGGGTGCCTCTGAGTCCAGCCAATTCTAATGGGTACCTGAAAATTAGTTGGGGAAAAGTAAAAGGTGGTTGGTGGTTGTGCTGTAGGCCACAGAAAGGTTGACTTGTACATCATCTTTTCTCCTATAGATCCCAAGGTCTGAAAAGGGAACTTTACTCTATTACCATACAGTCTGACTCACATATTAAATTGCCATATGATGTAAATCAGTTGTTACTCGTCCCCATAATAATTATTTAAAGTTTCTATAGTGCATTGAAAACTGAAAGCAAGCATGCGTACGTGGGTTTATGTTGAACTAATGTAACGTAGTGCATTCCTATATCTAGAAAATGAAAAGTAAGTCGCCAATCACAAATTCAGTACTTAATGTCATTCAAAGTGGCCCATTCGGTGACTTCACCAGCCCATCTGGAAACAGGCCCACTGGTATTTGCCTGAATGCCCATATAAACAGTCCGCCCCTGAGTATCACCGTTATCACATGTGTAACTCCTAAATGTTCTATTATTTGGAGATTGGTGATCATTAAAGGTGGATTGGATTAGATAATTTTGTTATAATTATATTAGCTTTGGTTTATTTACGGGAAAAAAAATTGTACAGTGACATCCAATTGTAATTTTCAACATTAGTCCTGTTTTGTGACAGCCATGTTTATATTCCATAAAAATGTTTCTTTTGTCATGTCTAAATGTTCATTTGTTATGCACTGCCCTATATTAAGATAATTAATTAACCCAAACAGTTCTAATTCATCTGTAAGCCTTGCATTAAGTCAGTTGTACGTGTCTAGGTCAGTGATATTTTTCTCATTTCTTTGTTTTTTTAAAAAGATGTCCTGCCTTCAGCGTCTGCTACTTTTACGTGTCCCAGTATTTATTAGTGTGCATAATATCATTCAGTTTCATTTTGGGTGTACAAGTGTTTGCATTGGTTGCTATTTATTCAAGGAACTGTAACTTTTTTGTTTCACAAACACGGCCAATTGTTTTTTTATTGTAAGAGTGAAGGAACACAGACTATGGCGCTAGTGATTCTCTTGTTGTACCCTATTGTAATGAAACTAGTAAAAAAAATAATTTCTCGGGTTGATCTTGGTACATTGGTATTTTTCTTGGGTTAGTCTTGGTATTTTTGTGTGTCAATTGTGTGTGGTAGAATGAACAACTCCTAGTCCCAGCAGGGAAAACAAACAGCTCATGTGAGAAACTTTAATAAAGTTCAGGTGATTTCTAAATGAACTGTTGACTTGGACAATACTGTCAAGTACAAAACAATGTTAAGGTCAAAGATCACAGTCTCAACTATCCACATTCTATCTTTGAGAGCATAACGTATGCATATTTTCTTGAGCTATTCAGAGAACAATTTCTTGATAGTTTGAAATTGGTCAACAGAATTTCTAGGTGAGAGATTCAGTGTGTATGTGTTTAAAGGTTTGAAAATCTGTGAAAAGGTTGAGTATCAATGGAGATGATCTGTGTAAGAGGATTGATAGAATAAACCAATGCCTCATCCCTTTTGTCTTGTTTGTCATGTCACATTGAGCTACTGTGCTATTTAAAGCGAACATTGTAGCCAGCTCTATGGTCTCAGTGTTTGTGTGTGTGTGTATGCAGCCACTGATTTAGATTTACTTCAAAGACCATGTGATGTTTTATTTTAAACTTCTGACAACAGAAATGTTTTATATGCCAAGCTAAACTATTGATATATTCAAATACATTTCTATATTTGACAATGTTCCTTTGACTTGATCAACATTTGTGCACATAATATACTTCTAATATATTGAGCATTTATATTTTCTTACAATCTCAAGCAATGGTGGGAAATAACTAAGAACTACTGTGGGAATATCTTGATATATATATAAATATATATACACTTTGCATAGCAAATATTGAATTGTGTCCCTTTGTTTTCACTACCAATCAGCTTGAAAAGCTCAAGAGATAGGGATTTTGATTGTTGTCTACTTACCTGTTACTATTGCTGTGTTGTTTTGAGAAGTACACTGTCTCATGCAAGTACTACATTTTGATCACTTTCCTACATGGCCTTACGCTTAGAAGCTGATGGGTTAAACTACTACTCAATGATAAAAGCTGGTCAGAAATCATGAAGTATTTGATAACATTATCTGATTGACATGACATTGACTAATTCATTCTTTCTGTGTTTCTGTACAGTCCAATGTATTTCTGTCCAAGTCACAGTTCTGCCTTTGTCCAAGTCACAGTTCTGTCTTTGTCCAAGTCACAGTTCTGTCTTTCTTTGTCCAAGTCACAGGTCTGTCTTTGTCTAAGTCACAGTTCTGTCTTTGTCACCTGTTATATGTGGCTTTGTCCAATCCTTGTCTTAGTGTCCAGGAGTAATGTGGAGATAGGGGCCATGGAGTCTCCTCCCCTTGCCTCAAGAAGTTGTGGCTCTTGTTGGTAAGAGTTGGCCCCAGCACATGCAATGATTGCTTACTTAGGACTTCTACTCATTCAAGGCATTTAAGACTAGCTGTTCAGTATTGTAATAAGTCTTTTATTTTTTTTACATTTGATATGTTGAATGTTGTCTTCTCTGGCTAGATAATTAATACAATGGATCCAAACTGCAGAGCTGCCTCAAAATTTTTTTAATGTGCGAATGGAATAAGGAAAAAGCTTGTCTTTATCAGCATATCAGTATCCTTATCCAATATCTTTAAAACATTCCTATAAACATAATAGCCAGGATATTCTGAAGTACAATTAAAATTGTATTGATTCCATAAACTGGAAGCCTATAGAATAAGGTTCAATATCATGGACTTTAACATTCTAGCCTTCAGGTTTAGTTACAGCTCTGATCTGATATAAAAGTCTCAGCAAACTTTGAACTCCAGAAATTAAATTGATTCAAATGTCAGGGTGCAATCAGCCGTAGATAAATGAGTGTTTTTTTAGCTTTTCATACTCTGAAGCACATCAGGAGTTGTTTACTATTTTTATTGCATCAATGAATGTATGCCTTAACTGTTCAGACATTTGGGCAGAGATAGATATGTGTATTGTTTTCTTTTTTAATGTGGTTTTACTTTATATAATTCAATGGCTTTTTTTTATATTTGAGGGGGTGCAATTTGTTGGCGATGTATTGCTTTTGTTGTGTGGTGCATGAGTCCTAATAGTTTCTATTTATCTGGTCATTGACGTTTTAGGTTGGGACTGTAGGAGAACATTATCAAGGAGAGACAGAGAAAGTCTGTGTGACTGAATGATTTGTCATGATTTCAGTTTTGAATCATTTACTAGTTCTTGTATTTAGTAGCCATTTAATTCACTGTACCTTTAAAGTGAACATCTTTTGTCAAGGGAGGTAATTGAATTTATTTTATTTAAATTTTTGGCAAGGGAATTAACTCTACTAAAAGCTGCTCATTCTTATGACTAGAAGAGTAAGGTTCCTTTCCATGTTATTGTTCATGACCCAAATTTTGTAGTTGTGTGTTGGAAGGAATGGCTGTGAAAATAAAAACACTTCTTAACTAATCATAGTTCATTCCCTTGAAGTATTTGTGAATAGATGGCTTTAACTTCTGCAGTGCTAAACAATAAGGTTAAAATGCTCACACTTTCTCTTTAAGTATCAGAACATTGACTGTCTGTTTGATCAATAAAAGTCTCTGTGTTAACTCTGTTACTGAGATCAGATGGACTGTCTGTAGCATTGTTCTTGTACTGAAATTATTTGTTTTGTTGTGAGATTCCAAGCTCCATCCCCTAAAGTCATTGTAGTGATACACCAACAGGATAATATTTATATTCACTTTGGAAGGAAAGTCTTTAATTTATAAGATAGTTATCTGAAGAAAAATAAATATAATAAGATATTTCTATTCTTTGAACACAATATACTAAATGATGAACTTGTAGATTTCTTGCCTCTAGTATCACAATGTTTTATTCAGAATTGATGTGACTTGTTGAAAACTGATTTTTTTTTTTACTTTATGTGTTTATTACATGCTTCTTATCACACTCCCATCATATCTCTGCTAGGGATGTCTATAGTTTAAACAAAGTTGGAAATGGGAATTAAAGAACAAAATTAAGCTTGGAGAATTTATTGCCATACCTTATCCAATGAACAGTCATATATATATATATATATAAATATAATTTTAGAAATGAGTATTTAAGAAAAAAAAATAGTTTTAAAAAATGATTAAATGGCCTAAAGGCCCATGAACTTGACACACCTGCCATCAGTTTTTTTATTTTCTGAGATTTAATTTTAATCATAGCCTGTCATTGGAGGAAAAAATACATTCTTAAAAATGAAGTTGTATGAGTTACCTCCTCCTAATCTGTGGAATGTGATAACCAATCAATGCCATGTTGTTATTTCTCAGTCTTGTATATATATGTGTGTCTATACACTGTGTTACCTTCATGTCAATGTTTGGAAATCAGATTCATCTTGATCATTATGTGTGCAACACTTGGCTCCCCCAACACACATTGATTCATCTGTGGATGTTGTGGTCTAATATATATATAAATAAATATATTTGAAACATTTCATTAAATATGAGACTGATTACTTGATGAATGGTTTGCTTTATTTCTGACATCAATTATTGACTCAGTCACACATTTTGATGACTAACTCATTAGACTGACGTGGGAAATATATTTGGGAGTATTCTTATAAAATACACATTTTGTCAGAGATGGAGGAACTTTGTCAACCAAGAAACTTGTTGCTATTCAGGAACAATAAAAATGAAGTTTAAAACTTGCATCTTGAAATCTAGAAGAAGTACTTTTTGAAAATATTGTAAGACTTTGGATTTTACTTTTGGCACTGGGTTACTGATAGGGCCAATTAAATAAAAAAAATGTTGGATTGAAAATTTGCAACAAATTACAGCTACAAATTTCTCCCTCATCATTTAGTGGAACTGCTAATTGTGAAAAGTTTTAGCACTTTAAAATTTCCTGAGTCCCATTTGCAAATTCATTTCTTTGTGGCTGTTGCACTTGTGACATTAAAAAGTATAACACCCACAGCCCCCAAACTTAGATTGCCTGTTACCCGGTCTTGTGTTGAATTCTCTGAGAATTAGGAAAAGTTACAATAAAATAAAGTTCCATAATCAGAACCGCAAAACTTTCCAATCCTAGTCAAATTGGTTTATGAACCAGTTTTTTCAATTTTCAAAATTTTGTTGGGGTAGAAAATCTTAATTGCAGATAGAATCACTAAATTAAAACTGTTATTATGTATTCAATTAACTACCATAAAATTAAGAAGGAAAAAAATATTTTATAGAGAACTCCGGTTTAAGTAAACAGAAAATAAAAAAATGCAAACATGTATCCAACTTGTATTCATGTTTTTTCAATTCATTTATTGTCTAAATCCAAGTTTTGATTTACAAAAGTAGAACAAACACTGAAGTTAATCATCACAAATATTGTGTTCAATAAAATAGGTCAAATTTGGGAATAACAAAAAATTCTTGGACAGGCTCAGGTAAGGAAAATCTGGCCACACTATTCATCTGAAAATATATATGGACCAATATTACTGTTGCAACTTTTACTAGGGAAAACAAAGGTAACAGCCATAACAAGTTAGGTTTAAATCACTGCAAGTAGAAGCCAGTCAATCTAGAAAATAGATTTGTCGTCATTCACAAACAATTTACAAGTCTTGGAGTATAAATTACATTGGTATAAATATAAAGAAAGATTTTAAAAATTTAAAAAATGTTTAAAGTCACATTATTAGAAAAGCTCTGACAACAATCGTTCTGGAAAGAAGAGATAGATCTGTGCTGTGTAGATGTTACAGAGAAGACGGGTAGAAATGTTTAAAGTCACATTATTAGAAAAGCTCTGACAACAATCGTTCTGGAAAGAAGAGATAGATCTGTGTAGCTGTTACAGAGAAAACTGGTACAAATGTATCTTAGACATAGTTTCATCCAACTATCCACTGAATGTGCTCAATTAAAATGTCAGCAGCTCACTCAGGAGATCACTCAGACCCTCGTATTGAAATACCACACCCTTGATCATACTGATTCTCACTTTCCACACCATGTACCCCACACAAACACACACATTTGGCCAGACGCTAACATTTAAACACCATACCCAGCACTGCTACAGACCCTCACCTTTAAACACCACAGCCCTCACTCACCCAGACCTTCCCATTTTAGTCAGAAAGTATTAACAACCAACTGAATGAATGATCACTGACACTATTCTAAGCATGTGCTCAAAGTCTTAACTAACAAACGAACAAGTCACAAAATCTTTAGCTAAAAACTAATGTATCAACCAGTTCGTGGGTAATTCTCATTTCAATTCAATCGAGAGTTAAACTGTTAAGTTCAATGTAACTCTTTCAAAGTTGTTAACGAAGAAGGTTGCTAAATTATAGGCATAGAAATATTGTAAAAAAAGTGAGATTCCTAAAATTGTGGTTTTCTCCAACTATTAAAATAGTGACGTGAACAAATGTGGTTTTTAACAGTTGAAGTGAACACAAGTCTGGAATTAGACACAAGCCTGGAACTAGACACAAGCCTGGTATTTGACTCTCAAACATGTCTAGGTAATGCTTGAGTCATAAAGGAGACTGGCTAGACATAATGTATACTAGAACACAGTGTTGTCTTCAAGCCATAGACTATTGAAAGTCAACAAAAACATAAAATGAATGACCTTAATGGAATCCTTCCAGTTTGACTCATATAGCATGAAGTATGTATGTACAGGAAATAATAAAAAGAAAATATACAAAAAGATTGTGACGTGAAACAGCTACACATGTGGCAGATACATCACACTGTTGACCATAACAAACTGATTTCATGATCAGTCCATGAGAAGTCTTAAGCTTCAAATGGACTACAAGAATAATAGCACTGACACCACCACAAAGAACTATTAATACTATTAATGAGTATTAATTAATTATTATTAATTAATAATTAACTATTAATATTTAGATCTTAACAAAAACTATCTTGTTAATGACATCTATTTTTTGAAAAATCCTGGCAATTAGCAATAACAAATTGAAAAAAAAAAATCTAGCATTTCCCGGCAACGTCTTTATTTTTTAAAGCCAGAAATTTTTGTTTTTTTTCTATTTGAATCCAACTTTTTATTTAATGTTTTAAAAAAAAATAGTGACTAAAAATTACAGTAAGGTGATTTGATAGCATCTCAAAATAATTTATCCACAACACATAAATTTGTTGTCTTAAGTCATATATACAAAAATAAACTCTATAGGCCACCAAGTTGAAAGTCAATGTTAGTCTAGACATCAGTATAAACCACTGTACAAAGCTACACACTTAATACGACAAACTCTGGGAATGTTAGGAAAATATAATTTAAGAATTGTAGTCTAGAAACATTTGGCCTCTTCCAGAAAGTCAATCAAGAAATGTCTAAATAAAAACAAACTTTTATCTTATGTAATAAATTACAGATGTTCCTTCAAAAGGGGTGTGTGTTTGGCGAGACCATTCATTAAAGAAGGCCTCAACACTGGTCTGCAACATCGCAACCTGTGGGCAGTGGAGACCAATAGCTCATTGCCACGTTGGAAAGACCTGTGATATGGCAACACGCTATTGGTCTAAACTAACCGCCTCAATTTAAAGAAAAACATTGGGTTTAAATGTTACAACAGAAATTGCATTCATCTTAAATTCTACCTTTTTTTTTTAAAGAAAATTTGCTACACATAAAATTGACAGAAGTGGCAGCTAGCTGTGAAACTGATGACTAGCGATGGAATGTTGAATTAAGATTCTGTTGGTTAAAAGGAGTAAAGAGGCTAAATGTTTCTAGCTACTTTAGTCAAAAGTTTCAAACTAAAACTGTACATGAAATGCCATTAATTCCATTGGAGAAATGTTGAGTATTTCTTTTGGATTCACTGGCCGTTTTAGAACAGTGTGGGTCAGAGTGGTCTCATAAATGTTAGAAAAACTGAATTCCTGAAAGAGATTGTCAAATGAAAGCTCTGTCTCTGATGGCTGGCACTGGAGGTCAGGCTGGGGGAAGTCGCAGTCATAACCTCGCCGATGGAGGATGACACTTGTGCCATTGTAGTTCAGATTTCCAGTGACTAGACTACGGAGACTCACAATACTCAAGTCACAGGAGAGGGGTGTGGCGAGGGGAGTGATGCTGCGGAAGAATACTTCAGAGTCTATGGTGGTGTAATAGGTCAACAACGGCTGCTGGAGCATGTCATTAAAAGACATGGCCTGAAGAGAAAGACTACTATAGTGGGATGATGACCATTTCGGTGATGACCGATGCTCCACCATGATGACGAATTTACTGACAGTAGGCTTGTTGTCATTGACGCCTTCTCCCATACCTCTGTTGTCATCAAAAAGTAGCTGCCTGTCTAGCATGACCTCCAGCTGTCCATCGTCCAGGGAAGCTGCACCGTGGGGCTGTGCTGACAAAAGAGTCAGCCTTCGAACATCATCTTCCAACAAGACAGCAGAGGTCATGGGAAAGTAATTGGCCTGTACACGCTGATTAGGGTTTGTGCGCCGACGGATAAACTGGAACCCGTTCTGGTCAGTGAAAAATGAGAGATCCCTGTTGTTGATGTCTGTGTGTAACCTCATGATGACCTCTTTGTTTTTCAGTGTGCTCATTGACAGAACATTTTCTATGAAGATGGCAGAGGTGAGGTGGGGCGGGTGATGGTATAAAGTCACACGGTGTGTGATATAAGGCTGGTAGCTGATCTCCACGCAGGTCACCAGGGGACCTTCGGACACACGAATCACTGGAATGTTGGGAAACAGACTAGTGGGCTGGCCACTGGGGTAGAACAAGTAAGCCCCGCTACCTTGCGACTTGTAGAACAGGAAGCTTAAGTTGAGCTCTGTAACATTCCCACTCGCCATGTCCAGCAATTGCAACAACGACCCAGTCCTAGCATCAAAAGTCAACTGGATGACCTTATTGTCCACGGTGATTGGTTTGGTTCTGTGGGGCTCTGGCCGGTTCTGCTTGAAGTTCACAAGAGCAGACACAGCCAACTGTTCAGTATTGACAACAGTTATGGTAGAGGAGTACGCAGACACAGTCTGGTGGTTTTTCTTGTAAAGTACGAAGGGTAGAATACTAAAAGGTTGAATTTCAACCAGGAACGTTAGCTCAAATATGTCGTCTGAGACTGTGGCGTCTTCTTCTTTATGCCAGACGGGACTAATCTGGCTTGGAATGATCTCATGAGAATAGGAAAGCACATCTAGAAACTGACTGTTGACAAGCAAATGAACCATCTGACGCCTTGACTGGGCTAAAGGATTGAAGAAAGCCACAGTGGTTCCATAACCCTGAACTGCAATGACCTGCTTCTGTGGGAGAGTGTTGTAAGTGGTTCTCACTGTTTCTGGCCTGAACACCACCGGGGACTCCACTTTACCTTTGGACAGCAGGGACTGAATCGTCAGTTTTATGACTTCCTGAGAGCTGTTGTATGCCCTCAGGAGATACTGTTCATAATCCTCTACGACAAACTCCTTGGAGGTGCCAGTGATGGCATCGTGATGCATAAATAGACCTAAGGCTCTCCGAGCTGTCTGTAAGAAGGAGGAATGCTGGAAAAACTTGAGATCCGAATTTAAATTCCAGCTTCGATAAAATATGTAGTTTAATGTATTGAGCATATCCGCTGCTTGAAGTGTAGACTGAACATCCCTGCTGAAATATTTATCAAATGGCCGAGTGGAATAATAGCCTGTCCAGTATTCAGAGTCACGGTCTGAATAGGGGAAAAAATCACCACTCAATACAGGAAACTCCTCTGAACTACCAGACAGTTTCTGATTGGTGTGTTCTTGTTTAGTAAGTTGGAAGTAGTCCTGGAGGGTCCCCCACTGAACATTAATGTTCCACTCTGATTTAGAGTTCATGTACTGGATTAGCTTCTCATAGTTCTCATATTGTTGGTCCCACTCTTCTTCCTTGTCATATCTAAAATCATCACCGATCGGAACAAGAATGGTGTTGTATCTAAAGTTGAAAGATTTAGAACGGTACTGATTGTAAAGCAGCTCTGCACTTTCATGAAGTGTTTCATTAGTGATCTCCCTTGCCCTGCTCTCAGAGAAATCCCCTGGAATGTGCCGGAAGTCAAAGTGGACACAGGCAAAAGGGCTTGGGCCACAGGTGTACTTAATGTTGTAAAGCATGTAAGGCATTATATGGCAGAAAATGTCAGTGCTGCCCTTGGCATCCCACATCTGACGCCAGTTAAACTCTAAAGCCTTTTCCTGGATGAGGGATGATTTGATGGCCTGGTGGACCCTTTGAATGACCATGTTGGACATGCCAGCACTTAGCCAGAGATAGGGCATAGTGCCAGAGTAACCAAAAGGGTCAATAGACCAGCTGTTCTCCGGGCGGACACCAAGGTTTTCCCACAGCCACTGGTGGCCTTCGATAAGCTGGTCAATGACAGACACATAATGGGTGCTAGCCTCGTCAGGCATGACCCATCCTCCTAATGTTATCTCCAGCTGACCTCGTCTTATCAACCTTCGGACATGAACCTGAAAATAAAAATACCAAGAAACTTGATAAGAATGTGACCCCAAAAACTCTGTCATTAACTATTAGGAAAGTCAAGCCTCAAAGCTAACAGACTTTCATACTAAATTGTAGCAGCCTTGTTACACCAAGCAGACTTACAGAAAATAAAATGAGTTCCATATTACAGGGCACAACTGAGAAATGTACTTTACATAAGTAGCTAAGCTGTTTGATAGGCTATGTGCAAGCTTGTTAGCAGTTAATGGGGAGTTTTTTGTTGTTTTTTTTAGCTGAGTTTCAACTACAAATAATTTAGCTAATAAATAAAATAAAATTATTCTTTCATTGCAAAATTTAAAAATTTACAGAATGAGCTTCAAGCTTGTCTTTCTACATTTGATGTAGTGCCTTATCATTTCATTCATTTCTTTCAATTCATTTTGGGATGAAAATAAATTGATCCAGCTAATGATAGATGTCAGCTAGAAAATCAACAACCTTTCTTTTTGTAACATACGAAAATATTTTTCAGACCTCATTTCTATCTGAAATATAGTCTGAACAAGGTCAGATGTTAAGAATTCATATGTTAAGAAGCCTGCAAAATGACCAGTTACTCTTAATCTATCAGAAAGATGCCAGATCTTGATGGACTTCTTAAAATCCTCAATACAACTGGATTCAAACTCAAGACAATTGTTTCTTCCTACTAATCCCTTAAAAGGGGCAGTGACTGAGCGGTAAAGCACTTGGCTTCCGAACAAGGTTTGAATCCTGGTGAATACTGTATTTTTAAATTAAGAATCTTTGGTCCATCCAGCTTTAATGGGTACCTGACACTAGTTGGGGAAAAGTAAAGGCAGTTGGCTATTGTGCTGGCCACATGGCATTCTTGTTAACCATGTAACTTTAAACTTTCTTGCAAAGGTATTCTAGTTCCCTTACAGGCAAAGGTATTCTAGTTCCCTTACAGGCAAAGGTATTCTAGTTCCCTTACAGGCAAAGGTATTCTAGTTCCCTTACAGGCAAAGGTCTAGTTCCCTTACAGGCAAAGGTCTAGTTCCCTTACAGGCAAAGGTATTCTAGTTCCCTTACAGGCAAAGGTATTCTAGTTCCTTTACAGGCAATACATTTAACACAAAACCTACTTTGACAGCATCATCAAGCTCATTCCACCACATGGAGAAATAGACTGTCTCTGTCCAGATGAAGGTCATCTTTGGGAACTGTGTCAGCTTGTTGACCATGTTGTTCAATATGTGCCGGGTCTGGTCGGAGAAGTACTCATTGACCGTCTTTAGCCAGCCAGGGTCATTGTGAGAGTGTGGCACCAATACAACGTTGAGTCTTTTGGGATTCTGAATCTTTCCTGAGAAGATATAATAAGGAAGTCAAGTCAAACTCTTATAAGAGTAGGTACTGTAGGCTTATCTATAAAGTCAAACTCTTATAAGAGTAGGTACTGTAGGCTTATCTATAAAGTCAAACTCTTATAAGAGTAGGTACTGTAGGCTTATCTATAAAGTCAAACTCTTATAAGAGTAGGTACTGTAGGCTTATCTATAAAGTCAAACCTTATAAGAGTAGGTATCGTATTCTTATCTATAAAGTCAAACTCTTATAAGAGTAGGTACTGTAGGCTTATCTATGAAGTCAAACCTTATAAGAGTCGGTACTGTAGGTTTATCTATGAAGTCAAACCCTTATAAGAGTAGGTACTGTAGGCTTATCTATAAAGTCAAACCCTTATAAGAGTAGGTACTGTAGGCTTATTTATGAAGTCAAACCCTTATAAGAGTAGGTACTGTATGCTTATCTATAAAGTCAAACCCTTATAAGAGTAGGCACCGCAGGCTTATCTATAAACTCAAACCCTTATAAGAGTAGCTACTGTATCTATAAGTAATATCAATTTGGAGGATATGTGAACTAAAATTTAATTGCCAAATTCAAAGCACTAAAATCAAGCATTAAGTCTCTTTGTACAAATAAAAATCAAAAGTGGCATAAATGATGGGGAATGGGAATGGGAGGGGGTCAAAGTGCTGCTTGAAAGTATCAAACACTTGAAAGTATCAAACACTTGAAAGTATCAAACAGACTCAAAGAACTACAGTTCATGTATTATATTAAAGACTATCTTGATTTGTTCAGTCAGCTCACTCTGTACCCATAATTCAATTGTATATTTTATTTCACCATAAAAGGTGGTTCAACAATCTGCAAGTCTGCATGAGAATAAACTTGACAAGTATTCCATTGAATTCTAAGATGTAGGCACTGGCGGATCCAGAACTTTGGAGTGGGGGGGGGGGCGATTTTTTTCAAAACCCTAACCCTAACGCCCAGTAAACCCTAACCCTATGCATAAACGTGCGTAAAGCATTTTTTACGGCTGAAACGTATTCTCCTGACATCTACAGCTCATTACTTATTAGTGATGATCGGGGCAAAGCCCCGACGCCAAAAGCGTTTTCTTGCATTTTTCACTGCAGAAACGCATTCTTCTGACATCTACAGCTCATTACTTATTAATGGGGTTCGGGGCGAAGCCCTGACGCCAAAAGCGTTTTCTTGCATTTTTCACGGCTGAAACGCATTCTCCTGACATCTACAGCTCATTACTTATTAGTGTTCGCCCCGACGCCAAAAGCGTTTTCTTGCATTTTTTACGGCTGAAATGCATTCTCCTGACATCTACAGCTCATTACTCATTAGTGGTGTTCGGGGCGAAGCCCCGACGCCAAAAGCGTTTTCTTGCATTTTTCACTGCAGAAACGCATTCTTCTGACATCTACAGCTCATTATTTATCAGTGGGGTTCGGGGCGAAGCTTCGACGCTAAAAGCGTTTTCTGGCATTCTTCACTGCAGTAACGCATTCTCCTGACCTACAGCTCATTATTCATTGTATTATAAGTGCCCTTTGAATAATGAGAAAAATATTCTAATATGAATTTATAGTCCCTTAATACATTGCAAATACAACTGATTTGTTCTTTGAAAAGATTAGATACCCCAGATATTTATATTAAGGTTTTGAAGATCGCCGCCGAAAAAAATAAAAATTCGATTAATAATATTCAATAAAATCCTAGCATAAATTGTGAGTTATAGTCCTAAATTTATTTAACTAGAAAAATATGAGATAGAGTAAAGGTTGGAAAAAGTCGACTAGGAAAAGATTATCTGGCTTTTGAACTAATCTCAACCGTGACTGTTATATTGAAAAATTTCGTTAGAATTATAACTTTTCCAAAGCAAAGTCTTTCTTAAAATAGTTATGATAAATTCATGTCAAATTACACAAACTCTGTCTGGAAAGGGGAAGGGCGGTAAAATGAAAACGATTAATTCTCGCTCCTTTTTATAATTTCTGCTATTGATTGCATTCTGCATTAAAGAATAGGGGTTGGGCGACTCGATATAAGAATTTACTTTATAGCATATATAAATTATATTAGTGACAGATTTTTGTAATTTTGTAATTTCTTACTATAATACAAAAAGAAAAGGTATTGATTTGTCCGATGGGGGGAAGGGGATTGCATGTATCGCACTTCCACCTGTTCATATTATATAGATATTCGACTAATTTTGTTCACATACTATGATTTCTCCCCTTCCAATCGGCCAACACGTGAACGAAATTATATAAAGACCGGTTAAAATACCAATAACAAGTTTTAATCATATAGATATTTAATTGATTCTGTTAGCAAACTGTGATTTCTACAAATAAATTTGACCGCCCCCCCCCCACTCGAAAGTTTATGGTGGGAGGGGGGGGGCGGATTGATGCCATCGCCCCCTCCCGACCCTACCAAATCGGCCAAAATACTAGAAGGGGGGGGGGGGGGGCGAAATAATCTAAAAATAGGTTGAAATATAAATAATTAGTATATATTATTAACATAAGTAATAAATTCGCATACAAATTGTGTGAATTCTATACTATAATTCGTCCGCCCCCCCTTGGGGGGGGGGGGGGGGCCGAGTGGGGGGGGGGGGGCGATCGCCCCTACCGCCCCCCCCCCCCCCCCCCCCCCTGGATCCGCCAGTGGATGTAGGTGACTAAGTATGCATACAAAGTCAAGGCAGGGATGAGAAGTTTACTTTTAACAACATCTTCTACTGAAGAGTTCCATTACCTATAAGCTCATAACTTTATCAGACATTTTATGGACATTTTTTAAGCCCCTTCTTTCCCCAGAACTAAGGCAAGACCAGAACCCAAGAAACCCATTTTGTTCCTACAGTATAATGAGAATACAGCAGAGCATTACTAGTATTCATTTTATTACTGTAATTATGCTTATATTGAAATAATTATGCAAACTCGTATACTAATTTCAAAGTACTTTAAGCTCCTTTGAGACAAGACACCAAAAAGAGATCTTACTGTAGTCCACTGAGGGCATTGGCAACTCCCACTCTCCGTCTGACTTGAGATTGTACTCGGCATTGAAGTATAGGTCAAGGGATGAAATATTGGCATGATGATTGGCTCTGGTCAGCTGACACATATCTGGGGCATTCTCACTAGCATACTGCATGATTTACGAAAAATAAAGATACATTTTATTTAAGATGAAGCACAAACAAATTAATTAATTTTTTTCCTACAAATAAAAGTTAACTATTATGTTGTATGGCCATTACATCAAGCAGCCTTTCTTTTCTTCAAATAAAACTGTAATAAATAAAAGAAACTTCATGGCTTCAGTACTGAGTATACATTCCAGTTTTCACCAGATGGCTGCCTGCTCATGTGGTATACACTTTGGACTATTGTCATGGTGGTCCTGAGTTCAAACCCTGCCCACTGCCACTTCCATTCCATCCTGCTGGAGGTTTGATGGAAAATCCCAAAAGTCCAAGTTAAATGGAACCTTCCGACCAGAAACCTTTCAATCAAAGAAGGCTGCCTGCTCATGTGGTATGCACTTTGGACAGTTATAAGGATGTTTCCTGATTCCAATCTTGTCTACCTCCATGTTCATATTTCTCACAGCTATGGCCCAATTTGGATTCACGGTGACCCCGCTGAGGGGAAGAAGAGGAAACCGTGTCTCATATTCATTTTGACTGACCCAGACTTTCTCAACCTGTATGGTGACATGTATGCACTAAGCAAAACAGCAGGGATTCTGTACAGGGCTTTTGCAAGAAAGGATTTTAGCCTCTCAAGCCCTCACTCAAATGGGACTTTGATGATGATGACCTCCATGTTCAGACTTCCAGCAGAAAGTTAGGGCTTGGAAATAATATTCTTGAACTCTGAAGATATGTCTGAAACTTACAAGTCAAATCTCATACCATAAAAGGTACCCTTACCAAAAAAAAAAAGTACTTTGTATTTCCTTTCGAAAGAAACAATCAAAGGGAGACAACATTCTAACCTTCATTTGGGAACCAAAGCTTCTACCCATCAACATCCTCTTGTGCTGGCTCTGCAGCTCCAGCTGGGTCACTTCCACAGGCAAGTACAGGTAGATCCCAAAGGAGGTCATGACGAAGACGGCCACTGCCGCCAGGCGGTGCCGGAACTTCATGTTGCCTAGAAGACCCATCTCCTCTGTAACAACTCTGCTGGGTGCAGGTGCTGTTGGGGGGTTTCACTGGACATTTCGGAGGTCTTGGTCATATGTCAATGAAGATATCACCTATGTGTGGACAAAATTAAAAAAAAAAAAAACTAAATTGGATTCATCTGTAAATAAAAATTAAGGTTGATAATTTCACACATGCGGGTTATACAAGGGTGCGGGTTGTACGATTTGTTTTTACTTAATTTGTAATTTGTGCGGGTTATATGCGTGTAAATACAGTATAATATGCAGCCCGCCACCCCAAAAAAAAAAAAAGAAGCACAAACAAAATGTGTAAAAAGAATGTGAAGGTAACACTAAATTAGCTAACCAAAGCGAGAGACACTGAGACAGAGAGAGAGAGAGTGAGAGAGAAGAGAGTCAATACAGTGTGATGGTGTGATGTTATGTGACTATCTAAGCTAGATAAGTGCCTAGACTTCTAGGAAAATAGAACAGTAAATCGTAACATTTGATATGGGTTTAAATTAAGGTCAGCTTACAGCTAACGGGCAGGTAAGCCTATTTGTGTAATAGTAACATCCTGGACAATGCTTCTCAGCCTCACCGTGGCGCTCCGATGGAAACGGTGGTTAGAGAAGACGATTAGGCCAACGAAGCCCCAACAAATGTTTACTATCCACACACCGTTCCTAAAGGGGTTGGGTTTTTTTTAATGGCGGACACCTGCAAGGCTGATGTGGTACAGAGAAGGAATATGGGGGAGTTTCCCCTGTGTGCTCGGCATTTGGCCTAGCTTCTAATCCGAGCGTTTTGGAATACGAGCCATCGGTAATAGGGATGCAATATTCTTGGATCTTTCCCAGACAGAAGTCTGTTCAGACAGGCAATAAGAGGCAAGCTTCCATAGGCCTAGAGCTAGGGTTCCAGGAGTCTTAGACTGAACTCTTAGGGCAATAACGAAGAAGTACTACTCACATGCATACAAGTTTTTACATTCATAGGAGTGTAGAAGGTTCTAAAAATACTTTATATTATTAATTACCAAGACACTAGAAAACAAGGGATACAACTCTTCGCATTCTATTTAGTTTCGTAATATAACAGAAAAAAAAAAAATCAGCATTGCAACATACGTCAGTCCCACAGGCCTGCTACTTACTATGTGAATTGTTACTCTCACTACTATACATAAATCTATGTCTGAACGGTACACGAAAGTATCCAGCTATCAAAGTTTTTTTTTGGTAACTAACTTTTTACTAAGAACTATTTAGTTACTGACTAGATTCAGGGAAGTACAGCTCATTTTAAAAGTAAGCCTAGGTCATAGCGACCTGACATAGCATGAATTAAGTCGTTAACGTCACGTGATAGTGTCAATTTTGAAATTCCCACTTTACCATCTCTAAAAGGGGCAACTGACATATCGTGTTTGTAAAATCCTTGAAACTGTAGTTAGAAAAATGAAGAAACTGCATCCAGGGCCTCTAGCCCCAACCCATTAAAACTTAACAGAGGCGACCTTAGCAGAGCAGCCTTGGAAGAGTGGTATATGCGGGGCCTAACCCTAACTAAATATACATGGTAAAAGGTATAGATGTCTGAAAGCCTTCAAGAATATTGGGCAGCAAGTCTTTGTTCAGAATTGTCAAATAACCCCCCCCCCACCCCCAATTGTATTTCAGTTTCAGTCGTATTGGTACCGTATGTTAGAATACACCGCAGAGGCCATGCATATATTTGTATGCCAGGCTGAGAGTGACATGAGAAACTCCACGTGGTGCCCTCCACTCTGGTGCAGGCTTTGGGTGGTCACTCCTGTTCAAAAGCAGCCTCTGAAATTATGCTCCAATGATGACCCTTATCTCGCAAAGAGGAAACACTTGTGTGTGTGTGTGGGGGGGGGGGAGGCAGATATGAAGACATAAAATAACAACAATTCATTGTCCCTAGTTTTACAATGGAAGACACCAGTAGGCGGTTTTCATTCACAAAGTGGACCGTGAGAACAGCAGTCACGTGATAACCTGCAGTCAAGTGAAGTCTCGTAAAACTCAAGATTTAAAACACAACGCTCACATTTTATTCTTCAGATGGATACGGGAAGGAAACAATATTTTATTTTTATTTTTAACCGCGGAAAAAAAAACAACTCAATCTTACAGAATTTATCTTGGGGAGATTATGAATCACGTCATACTCCCAATCTCGTGCAAGTTTGAGCCGCGCCAACGCCCTCATAAACAAGATGGAGGCCAAGCTAACAGGAAGAGGAAAGAAAGTGGCGACACCTAGGTCTGCAGATGTCTACATGGTAAGAAGTAAGTGACAAATGTGAGCAAAGCTTTTCGAAACCACTACCATTTATGCACAGTCACAATCAAGTCTAACAAGTAAAATATAGCTTTTTCTAAAAATCCAAGCTCATCAAAGTAGAAGAACTCCACATTTACAACTACATATCTCAATAATATAGAATTTATTTCCCTTTTCAAACAAAATAATTAATTACTGATAAATAATTGACTAATTGGTTAATAATTTATTTTAGGTACAATAAATAACTGTAAAGTTTCAACTTGATCCGAAAATGGGTGTGGGAGAAATAAGGCGTAGGCCTACAATTATTTAATGGGACGAAACCCCACATATTTAGCCACATCTCTTAATATTGAACGATTAATTCCCTTTTTCGATATCAAACAAAATAATTGTTAGTAGGCCCAAATTAATTGACTGATCGTTTATTTTTTTTTAATTGATTCATATTTTGTTAGGTACAATAAATAACTTGTGCAAAAGTTTCAACTTGATCCGAGACTGTGTGTGGGAGCAATAGCAGAGTGAGTAGATCTAAGCTTTGTAAACGTTAGCCAATGATAGCCAAGTGATTCCACACACGTAACAGTGTACACATAATATGTCAATGCACAAATAGGAGCATCACTGGAGGACCGCCTAGATCTAATCTGGTTTTGTTTTTAAAGTGGCCTTGGCGTTGGACGCAGATGACCTTGACCAAATAAAAAACCATTCCAACGGTAAATTTACTTAGTACAAGTTTGAATGTCAGGAAATATACTGTTCCCCGCCCCCCATCCCCCCACACACACAAATCAAAGGTTTTATCTGTATTCACTTTCCGATAGCAGACGTCTAGAGTGTCGCGCACTTCCAGAGTCAGGTTCCATGGGCGTGGCCACCACGTAGGGTCACACTGCCTCCGGACGACCCTGGCAGCGTAATAAAACATTCAAATCTAATCAGTAAACATGTGTTGACGAGAAGGCGACCAGATGTAAACCATCCAGCCATTCTATAAATGAGAAGACATACATAGCTCAGATTTCATTGCTTAAAAGTTTAGACTCCGGATGCAAAGTTTTTGACGCTTCTATCAAAGTGACTCTTGACATGTGTTTAACAAAGGGCTGTCTGTCTGTCTGTGTTGTGAGTTGAATTTGTTTCTCTCTTAATCCAGATTTTCGAAAGAAAAAAAATTACTCCTCCCAAAAAAAAAAAAAAAAAAAAAAACTACATTACTGAAAAATCACTGCCAAATCTCTCAATACTGCAAGTCCTATCTCCGATTTTTCTATATAAAACACGATTACTTACCATTAATTGATTAACTAGTTGGTAAATGTGTTGACCGATTCAACGATTGTTTTGTGTACACTTTCCAATTGGTCCAAGAATGAGAAAGTGGGAGAAACAAAAAAAAAAAGGTGTAAAAGAATGAACAACCAGACAGTCAGAGTGAGTTGATACAAGCTTTGTACTAGACAGACAGAGTGAGTTGATATAAGCTTTGTACTAGACAGTCAGAGTGAGTTGATACAAGCTTTGTACTAGACAGACAGAGTGAGTTGATATAAGCTTTGTACTAGACAGACAGAGTGAGTTGATATAAGCTTTGTACTAGACAGTCAGAGTGAGTTGATACAAGCTTTGTACTAGACAGACAGAGTGAGTTGATACAAGCTTTGTACTAGACAGACAGAGTGAGTTGATATAAGCTTTGTACTAGACAGACAGAGTGAGTTGATATAAGCTTTGTACTAGACAGTCAGAGTGAGTTGATACAAGCTTTGTACTAGACAGACAGAGTGAGTTGATACAAGCTTTGTACTAGACAGACAGAGTGAGTTGATACAAGCTTTGTACTAGACAGTCAGAGTGAGTTGATACAAGCTTTGTACTAGACAGACAGAGTGAGTTGATACAAGCTTTGTACTAGACAGACAGAGTGAGTTGATACAAGCTTTGTACTAGACAGACAGAGTGAGTTGATACAAGCTTTGTACCAGACAGTCAGAGTGAGTTGATACAAGCTTTGTACTAGACAGACAGAGTGAGTTGATACAAGCTTTGTACCAGACAGTCAGAGTGAGTTGATACAAGCTTTGTACTAGACAGACAGAGTGAGTTGATACAAGCTTTGTACTAGACAGTCAGAGTGAGTTGATATAAGCTTTGTACTAGACAGACAGAGTGAGTTGATACAAGCTTTGTACTAGACAGTCAGAGTGAGTTGATATAAGCTTTGTACCAGACAGACAGAGTGAGTTGATATAAGCTTTGTACTAGACAGACAGAGTGAGTTGATACAAGCTTTGTACTAGACAGACAGAGTGAGTTGATACAAGCTTTGTACTAGACAGTCAGAGTGAGTTGATACAAGCTTTGTACTAGACAGTCAGAGTGAGTTGATACAAGCTTTGTACTAGACAGACAGAGTGAGTTGATATAAGCTTTGTACTAGACAGTCAGAGTGAGTTGATACAAGCTTTGTACTAGACAGACAGAGTGAGTTGATACAAGCTTTGTACTAGACAGTCAGAGTGAGTTGATACAAGCTTTGTACTAGACAGTCAGAGTGAGTTGATACAAGCTTTGTACTAGACAGACAGAGTGAGTTGATATAAGCTTTGTACTAGACAGTCAGAGTGAGTTGATACAAGCTTTGTACTAGACAGACAGAGTGAGTTGATACAAGCTTTGTACTAGACAGTCAGAGTGAGTTGATATAAGCTTTGTACTAGACAGTCAGAGTGAGTTGATACAAGCTTTGTACTAGACAGACAGAGTGAGTTGATATAAGCTTTGTACTAGACAGTCAGAGTGAGTTGATACAAGCTTTGTACTAGACAGACAGAGTGAGTTGATACAAGCTTTGTACTAGACAGACAGAGTGAGTTGATACAAGCTTTGTACTAGACAGTCAGAGTGAGTTGATACAAGCTTTGTACTAGACAGACAGAGTGAGTTGATACAAGCTTTGTACTAGACAGACAGAGTGAGTTGATACAAGCTTTGTACTAGACAGACAGAGTGAGTTGATACAAGCTTTGTACCAGACAGTCAGAGTGAGTTGATACAAGCTTTGTACTAGACAGACAGAGTGAGTTGATACAAGCTTTGTACCAGACAGTCAGAGTGAGTTGATACAAGCTTTGTACTAGACAGACAGAGTGAGTTGATACAAGCTTTGTACTAGACAGTCAGAGTGAGTTGATATAAGCTTTGTACTAGACAGACAGAGTGAGTTGATACAAGCTTTGTACTAGACAGTCAGAGTGAGTTGATATAAGCTTTGTACCAGACAGACAGAGTGAGTTGATATAAGCTTTGTACTAGACAGACAGAGTGAGTTGATATAAGCTTTGTACTAGACAGTCAGAGTGAGTTGATACAAGCTTTGTACTAGACAGACAGAGTGAGTTGATACAAGCTTTGTACTAGACAGACAGAGTGAGTTGATACAAGCTTTGTACTAGACAGACAGAGTGAGTTGATACAAGCTTTGTACTAGACAGACAGAGTGAGTTGATACAAGCTTTGTACCAGACAGTCAGAGTGAGTTGATACAAGCTTTGTACTAGACAGAGTGAGTTGATACAAGCTTTGTACTAGACAGTCAGAGTGAGTTGATACAAGCTTTGTACTAGACAGACAGAGTGAGTTGATACAAGCTTTGTACTAGACAGTCAGAGTGAGTTGATACAAGCTTTGTACTAGACAGACAGAGTGAGTTGATACAAGCTTTGTACTAGACAGACAGAGTGAGTTGATACAAGCTTTGTACCAGACAGTCAGAGTGAGTTGATACAAGCTTTGTACTAGACAGAGTGAGTTGATACAAGCTTTGTACTAGACAGACAGAGTGAGTTGATACAAGCTTTGTACTAGACAGTCAGAGTGAGTTGATACAAGCTTTGTACTAGACAGAGTGAGTTGATACAAGCTTTGTACTAGACAGACAGAGTGAGTTGATACAAGCTTTGTACTAGACAGTCAGAGTGAGTTGATACAAGCTTTGTACTAGACAGTCAGAGTGAGTTGATACAAGCTTTGTACTAGACAGACAGAGTGAGTTGATACAAGCTTTGTACTAGACAGACAGAGTGAGTTGATACAAGCTTTGTACCAGACAGTCAGAGTGAGTTGATACAAGCTTTGTACTAGACAGACAGAGTGAGTTGATACAAGCTTTGTACTAGACAGTCAGAGTGAGTTGATATAAGCTTTGTACTAGACAGACAGAGTGAGTTGATACAAGCTTTGTACTAGACAGTCAGAGTGAGTTGATATAAGCTTTGTACCAGACAGACAGAGTGAGTTGATATAAGCTTTGTACTAGACAGACAGAGTGAGTTGATATAAGCTTTGTACTAGACAGTCAGAGTGAGTTGATACAAGCTTTGTACTAGACAGACAGAGTGAGTTGATACAAGCTTTGTACTAGACAGACAGAGTGAGTTGATACAAGCTTTGTACTAGACAGACAGAGTGAGTTGATACAAGCTTTGTACTAGACAGACAGAGTGAGTTGATACAAGCTTTGTACCAGACAGTCAGAGTGAGTTGATACAAGCTTTGTACTAGACAGAGTGAGTTGATACAAGCTTTGTACTAGACAGTCAGAGTGAGTTGATACAAGCTTTGTACTAGACAGACAGAGTGAGTTGATACAAGCTTTGTACTAGACAGTCAGAGTGAGTTGATACAAGCTTTGTACTAGACAGACAGAGTGAGTTGATACAAGCTTTGTACTAGACAGACAGAGTGAGTTGATACAAGCTTTGTACCAGACAGTCAGAGTGAGTTGATACAAGCTTTGTACTAGACAGAGTGAGTTGATACAAGCTTTGTACTAGACAGACAGAGTGAGTTGATACAAGCTTTGTACTAGACAGTCAGAGTGAGTTGATACAAGCTTTGTACTAGACAGACAGAGTGAGTTGATACAAGCTTTGTACTAGACAGACAGAGTGAGTTGATACAAGCTTTGTACTAGACAGACAGAGTGAGTTGATACAAGCTTTGTACTAGACAGACAGAGTGAGTTGATACAAGCATTGTACTAGACAGACAGAGTGAGTTGATACAAGCTCTGTACCAGACAGACAGAGTGAGTTGATACAAGCATTGTAAAAAAAAAAGTTGTGTGGCCATACTGTACAAAAAATTGAATGTAATTGGGTTTGGGCAAGTCTATTGGGACAAAATATGTAGGTCACAGGTACGTCTGCGTATCCACGTGAAAGACAGCACTCTTCCTAATGTTTCAGTTCGAAGTCAATGATTTATTATGAATCAACAAGCCAGCCGACAGTAAAGATGACTCTCAAAATAGTCCGGTGTTGAGATAAAGTGTAACCTTCGTTTTCAAATGACCAACAGTCGCAAAGAAGCTGACCACCATAAACAATGGACCTCATTCGCCAACCGTAAACAAATAACATTTAGTCACGTGACAATATTAATAAAACAACAAAAAAAAAACTGTCACGTGATAGCCATTGTATATTACAAATGAGATCGTCAGATCGATAGAGAATCACGTGGCTAAATGTTGTTTGTTTAAGATTGGTGAATGCGGTCCATTGCAAGGGTAACATCTATAGTAAACTTTCGATACACGCAGATATACAGTGGTCACGTGATCTGGTGTGTGAGGGCTGGAAAACAGAAGAGATTAAGAAATGACGATAAACTTATAGTTTATTTTATTCTCCCTCACTCTCTCTGTATTTACATCTACATAGAGAAAGAGAGAGAGAGAGAAAGAGATAGAGAGACAGAGAGAGATCTTGTGATGTCAATTAACATCTCTTAATTTTCGCTACCTGTCGCCATCTTGGATTATTGAAATAAGCCGTGTTTTGGGTCTGGAAAAGATTCTTTGCTTTGTGCTAGCGGACAGCCATAGCCTTGGGCCTATAGTTTGGTAGGACTCCTTTACCCCTGCGTTTAGGTTGAGTTTATTTTTATATCTCTACTAGTCGACCCAAGGCGTAGCATACGCCGCTATTTTGCAGGGCCGGCTCTAGGCCACTGCAACGTATGCGACCGAAGTCGGACCCCAACTTTCATAGGACCCGCGCTAATTCTAGGTGTAAATTATTATATTAAACCATTTTATAACTTATAACAGATTTCCCGCGGCCGCTTGATTTACTAGGAGCTCCTGGAAATCTCCTGAAATTGCAAAATATACGAACACGTTCTAAAATCTCCTGAAATTATTGAAATCTTTTGAAAACTCAAACAAATCTCCTGAAATATATACACAAAAATTGTCATTTTGGGGTGTCAATATCGAAAACGCCAATCCTAAACGCGATTAAAAAAAAAAAAAAGACATTGTGCGATACCCGTAATTGTGGGATCTGGTGAAAGAAGCTTCTCGCGCCTCAAACTAATGAAGAATTACTTGAGGTCAACAATTGTCGTAGATAGATTGAAACATTTGGTAATTCTTGTTATTGGGCGTGATCTATGTAGGAAATAGAATTTGTATGATATACTGTATGACTTCGCTATACACAAGGCTCGTAAAGTAATTCTGTAGTAAAGAATGAATAAAATGCAAAGACGAATTTATTTTCTAATACAAACTCTTATTTTCACTTATTATCCGTATCCCTACCCAAAAACTTGGCCCCGCGAAATCCGTTTCGCATAGGGCCTCAGACGGTTGAGTCCGCCCCTGCTATTAAGTGACGGGTGAATACAGCGCAGATTACTTGTCCCCACCCCCTCTTTTTTTTCGCCGCTTAAGTTACGTGGGTTAACTCTAGTCCGACTTGCAGAAATAAAAGAGTTACCTTTCCATGACTTCTTGGTCACAAGGGTTAAGTCCGGCCATGCTATTTAGTGACGGGTGAATACTACTTGTTCTCTCCCCCCCCCCCCCCTTCCTCTTTCCTTTTCGCGGCTAAAGTTACGTGGGCTAGTCTGACTTGCAGCAATAAAAGAGTGATCTTAATCTTACTATTCTCAAATTGGGAGTTTCATAGCCAGTTTTGTAGCGTCATGGTCAGTTTGAGGACCGTGGATGCGTTGGTGGATCATTTGATGATCCAAGATCATTACCGATATTTTATGCATAATCATGTTATACATTTTTATCTATTATATAATAATGCTGTTTAAGTTGCATTTTTGAGTCTAAATATTTTGAATAATCACTATATTTGAATCATTATTTATTCATCATTCAGATCATTATTGTGTTAGAATATTAGATTTATAATTTTAATTTAAATCCTCATCCACATAGTTTGTTATTTGATATAGGACTGTGTGTCTATGTGTGTGTGTGTGTATGTCAGGCTAAACGTTATATTTATGAATTAACAATTTTAACACATAATCTCTCATAATAATAACAACCCATCATAATATAACATATCAATCGTAATAGGTGAAATGTAATACTACTAAAACATTTTAATATGTAATTCATTTATAACATACGATTCTAAGCCATGACAGAAACCACTGCTTGAATGAGGCAACACTGCATGAATGAGGACACCACTGAATGAATGAGGACACCATTGTATGAATGAGGACACCACTGTATGAATGAGGACACCACTGTATGAATGAGGACACCACTGTATGAATGAGGACACCACTGTATGAATGAGGACACCACTGTATGAATGAGGACACCACTGAATGAATGCAGGCACCACTTGCTGAGTATTAAAAAAAACACCTCTGTATGTCGCTGACGTGACTATAATAAACCTAGTGTCAGTATGAAATGAAAGGGAGAGAACATGGTGTGTCATTTTTATCTGCAGACAGCTTCCAATTTGACAACATAAATGACGCTTTTAGGTCGTAAACAGTTTTTTTTTTTAACTTTTAAAAGTTGATAAGGGGACATAAACGAGAGACTTTAATGACTGCACTCATCCTTTATCCAGAAAGTAGGTCAGTGAGAGCAGGAAATGGTATATCTATATGCGGTCATGTTACCCTAGCTTATATTTAACTATTTCAGGGAATCCAGAGGCAGATTAAATAAAAAATAAGACAAATTTTATTTTATTTTTATTCCAAGTAGGATGTACTTTTACATAGACCTGCATAGAACACGGCTATTCAAGGCTCAATTTTTGAAATGTGGTACACATTAGAAGTACTGCAAGGTAGTCAAGTGGTAGCCCTGCCGGCTCGTGTTGGCTCTTATTTACCGCGAATCAATATCACAATAACATCTCGATTTTTTTTTTGAACAAGTCGTTTCGTAACGTTAATATCACTATCCCGACAAGAAGAGTGTCTCATCTTTCGACTCAGGACCGGACACAACAGAATGAGACAACATATGTACTGGAAGCTCAAAATTGGAACCAGTGAAATCTGCCCATGTGGAGAATGTTCACCATGCCCTTCAAAACTGCAAACTTTACCAATATGCCCGAATAAGACACTGGCCCCAAAACACCCCTATAAAAAGAAAACTATATGGAGAGCTCCCTGATTTGGAAACCACTGCGCAGTTCATCTCATGTATTGGTCTAGTCATCTGAACGCTCCAACATAACAATGAGAACGAGGAAGAAGATTGAGCATCTTTATTATCGTGATTAATGTAATGACAGTCTGTACAAAAGAACACCAGTAAAAATTAAAGATTCATCAACAGTGTCAGCCAGTAGTACTTGTTTTAACAAGTTTGAAAACCGTAGCCCTAAGCGCTGGAATACATCTGTTGGGTAACTCTAATTGTTACCTGACTTACCTGAAGGCAGTTGGCTGTTGTGCTAGCCACATCACCGTCGGTCATAGTAACAGAGGAGTATCATAAATGGCAAGATCTGAAAGGAGTATATTTACTATCGGGTAACTAAAGCTGGTTAGTAATATAGTTTGTTTTAAAAATCTACCCAAAAGAAGTAAACACGACATATTGTGTAACTGTACACGAGACGACAGTTACATTGTATTAGGTTTAAAACAACAACAACAACTACAACATATTTCTGGGAACGTGTATTCTTTGCCTTTCAAATATCGCATGTATTCTGTCACGTCTGTCCCCACTTATTAGTTTAGCATTGTTACTATCTGAGAATATTCAATAGCGGAATTACAGCTAGCGTTAGCAGACGTCCGCCAACAGCACTTTTGGCCTCGTGCCCTCTATCCGGCAGGCCTAACGTGAAAATGTCCGGCGTTCGTGTTCATTGCAATTATATTGTATAAATCAACCTCATTCAAGCTTTCTAAGCTACGTGCTGAAAAAAAAAATAAAGTCATACAGAAAGATGGCATATTTATTGACAACCTTCTTTATAAGCAGGTATTGGTATATTAGAGGCTGTTCAAAAGAAACCTGTTACATAAATCTATCATTTTATTTGTTTTGTTTTTCTAGACATAATGCTGATACTGACTATAATTAGAGCCTTTTTTAAACTGATTAACGCAAGGGGGATAACAGAGAAATAGACTCAGAGCGAGACCAATCGTCATAGAAGTCCTGAACACTGATCTGTTACGCTGCAACCTGTGGGCAGTTTAGACCAATAGCTCGTTGCCATGTTACAGGTCTGTACAACGTATCAACGAGCTATTGGTCTCCACTGCCCACAGGTTGTGACGTAGCAGGTCAGTGTTCAGGCCTATAACTATAACGATTAAGAGACATTTATAACACAAAATACATTTGCCTGGAGCTTGGCGCGAATGATAAAGTTCTGTGAAAACTTACTTACATACTTCGAGTGAGAACTAATTAAGGCATTTAATATAGAGATAGATCTGCAAGTTTAGCATCATAACTAGCATGTTCCTTTTAATACATTGTTGTAAGTCTAGTTAAAGTTTAATTTGTCATGCATGCATTTTGTTTGTCTTGTATTGTCCCCCTTGTTTAGGTCTAGTCCTACTTTGGACATGCATGTGCCTGGACTGGTAACCTTAATTATGACTCATAACTCATATGCATAGACTAGCTGTACTGCAGTGTGTGACAGTCAGCCATTTTAAACACATTTAAATTAGACCCAGTTTATTGATAGATTCAGATCTAGATCTAGTGTGAGATTGTTACAGTCTATGTCTATACTATATAGATCTAGATTTAATCTAGGACTAGGAGCCTATCTAGATTTCTATATATATATATATAGGCTATATATATATATCTACCGATCTATGCTAGACAGATTTAAAATTGATTCTAGATCAAACCTAACGAAGATTTTTACAGATCTATTGTTGCAATAAATAGTATTATAGATCTAGAATAGTTGGCTATAAAGTGCTATCAGTTATGAAATGAGCGATGTCATATCATGTCATATTCCCAGTGGTTGAACTTGTTTGCTGTTCGCCCCTAAGACTCCTTGCCTTATTTTATATTTTATTTAATTATATGTATCTATAGATCTATTCGACTAAACTTAACACAACCATTTTACACGCAGAATGAATTCAACGCTCTGTGATTTTGAGGTTTACAATAGGGCCTACTCTAAATTAATTTAAGAATGTTTATACTCTAGATATCAAACAATTTATAGATCTAGTTATAGACTTAACTAGAATAACTAGATCTAGATATATTATATATATTATTCTATAGGCCTGGCTATGGCTATAGATCTAGATTCTAGATCTAGCCTCCTAGTATATACTAGTATTTCTAGATCTATATAATATAAATCTAGATTCTAGTAGAGTCTAGATCAAGTCTAGATTAGTAAAACCTCTATAGATCTCTAGACTATATAGTTAATATAGTCTAGTTTTGAGAGTATATAATATTAATAGATCTACCATGTAACGTGAGAGAATGTTCTTACGAACCTGTAAAAAAAGAAAAATGTATAATCCAGATGAGCAGTGACGGACTAACAGTGACTGTGTCAGTGTGGCTTGACAAGCAGACCAGGACTTCAGTGAATGAACAAACTGTATCACTGTATCAGTATGCGTTTGGAAATGACCAGACTAGATCTAAATCTAGATCTAGATCTTATCATCTAGAATGTCTAGATCTATCTATAATCTAAGTCTAAATCTCTAGATCTAGAGTCTAGATCCAGCCAGATGTAACCCTATTGAATCACTTCAGTCGCAATTATGTTCATCTTGTTTATAAAAAAAATGCAGGAAGTACACACTTAATACCACACGATGTTCAGACTAATCAGACGAATGATACAAATGCACTTAGTCTAGTGTCATTGTCATATTGCCTTGACACAGGTGTGTCGCGCGATGCACTTGACCTACTTTTGCCGACAGGAACTACCCCTGTACTTTTTTTTTCGTTTTACCGCCTGCTGCCAACTATAAAACGAAGAAACTATGCCAACTTTTAATATATATTTTTTTTTGTTAAGAAACAGAATTTAAAAAGAAAAATGGTATAGACTATAACATTCACTAAGTCACTTATACCAGCGTTTCTCAAACAAAGAGCTGCACCTCCCTAAAGAGGGGGCAGGGGGGACTCGACTTCTATCTTATGATATCTAATGGGGGACTCGACTTCTATCTTATGATATCTAATAAATTACAGAAGTTGTTTAAAAAGCGGAGAGAATAATATCTCGCGCTTGTCCCCGTGTTAGTCTAGTTATGATAAATTGATAATTAAACTCTGTTAAGTCATTGGTTCTACTGGTTCCAGTCATCCTAGCGTATACAATAAGAAATGTGTCTTTATCTTTGTATCTTTCTGAGTATTTTGTTAGGTTTTGATTGTTTATTTATTTGTAATTTATTGTTCAGTATGTGATCCATTACGTTTTAAATTGTGTACTCTTTTGCCCTGAAGTGTCTCTAAACTTGGTGGTTCTAATAATGTTTTTCTTGAAATGAGGGATCCGAAACAAAAGACGCTTTTTCCAATATTCTAGTTTAGAATACATGCAGGAACTATGTAATCAGATTACTACACTTAAAGAGACAAATAAAAATGAAGTTTTTTGGATTATGGGTGATTTCAACCTACCAGATATAAATTGGAAAACACTAACCATAGATAAACACCAAAACCTTAAGGACATAAATGAGCTTTTCATATAAACTTTACACAACCTAAGTTTAGATCAAATCATTAAAAAGCCAACTAGATTAAACAACACATTAGATCTCTTCTTAACCAACAGACCTGGATTAGTAGTTGATTATGATATTATCCCAGGTCTATCAGACCATGAGATCATAAAAATACACAGTCAGATAAAAGCAGTAGCCAATACAAAACCCAAAAGAAAAATCTTACTCTGGAATAAATGTAACCTAACACAACTACACCAAGCTGCATTAAACTTTCAACAAACATTCTTATTAGAAAAAGACATTAACCAACCAGTCGATGACCTCTGGAATTTCATTAAAAACCATATTAAAAGCATTTTAGAAAATCATATAGCAACTAAATACATATCAAACAAATAAATAAATGCTGGTTTAATAATAGACTAAAGAAGCTTTGTAAACAGAAGGAAAACCTATATAGAAAATTTAAAGAAACTAAGGCAGAAAGAGTTTACAAAAAGTCTATAAAAATTAAACACTTAACCCAAAAAGTAAGCAGACAGCTGCAGAGTGAATACATAAACAGTGTAATATATAAAGATAACAACAAAAACCTATGGTCATACATTAAGTCTAAGAAAATGGAAACAACAGGCGTAGCGCCATTAAAAGATGAACATAACATAATACATAATGATAATGAAACTAAAGCAAACATCCTAAACAAATACTTTGCATCAGCATTCTCAGCCCCAGGAGACAAAGACATATTACTTAATTTGAACCAAGTAGACAACATAGAACATTTAGTAGTACATGAAAATGGAATTAAAAAACTATTAGCCAACACCAAACCAAATAAAGCGTCTGGACCTGATGGTATTCCAGCTAGATTACTCAAAGAACTAAGCAATGAGCTAGCCCCAGTGTTCAAAATACTCTTTCAGGCATCGCTTAACCAGGGCAGAGTACCAAAGGACTGGAAAGAAGCTAATGTCACCCCCCTATTTAAAAAAGGAGAAAAATCTGACCCAGGAAACTACAGACCAGTATCACTTACCAGCATCACATGTAAAATCGTAGAACACATAATATGTAGCTAAATCATAAACCACTTAGACAAACATAATGTCCTCACCCCATACCAACATGGCTTTAGGAAATATAGATCATGTGAAAAACAACTAATAGGACTAATTGATGATTTTTCAAAAGGTTTAGATAATAGTGAACAAATAGATGCTATCTTACTAGATTTTCCCAAGGCTTTTGACAAAGTTCACCACCATAGTTTGCTTAAAAAATTAAAATATTTCGGCATTAATGGTCCACTGCATCAGTGGATTAAAGATTTTCTAATAGGAAGAGAACAAACTGTAATAATAAATGGCTCTAAATCAACACCGATAACAGTAAACTCAGGTGTACCTCAAGGAACTGTCTTGGGTCCACTACTGTTTTTAATTTACATAAATGATTTACCAAATTGCATTACTTCAGGAACAAAAGTCAGATTATTTGCAGACGATTGCATAATATATAGAACAATAAAAACAACACAAGACACAGATATTTTACAAAGAGAATTAGATGAATTACAGAAATGGAAATCAAATTGGAGCATGTCTTTCCACCCAGAAAAATGTCAGTTGTTAAGAGTAACAAAAAAACTAAAACAAATTAATTCCACTTATCTTATTCATGGCAAACCAGTAACACAGACTAAAAACGCAAAATACCAAGGTGTTATAATAATTGAAAAACTGTCATGGAATCCACATATTGATGAAACTATACAAAAAAATCAAACAAAGCATTAGGGTTTATTAAAAGAAATTTCTATAAATCAAATAAGAACATAAAACTTAAATGTTATTTAACCTTGGTTAGGCCAATAATAGAATATGCATCCTCCGTTTGGGACCCCTCAACTCAAGAAAACATTAAGAAACTGGAACAGACACAAAATAGAGCAGTGAGATTCATAACAAACGAATATTCACATTTGACTAGAGTAACACCTTTAGTAAAATCACTAAATTTAGGAAGCCTTCAGGACAGAAGACTCAAAAGTAAAGTAGCAATTATACATAAAACACTGAACCATAATCTTCAATTACAAAAACAAAATTTAATAAAATACTCTGAAAGACACAAAGATAAAGGCACACTCTTCGTCCCATATGCTAGGACAAATTTGTACAAAAGCTCCTTCTTCCCTAGTGCTATTAGAGCATGGAATGGGTTGCCTGAGCTAGCCAGGAAAACCAGTGACTTGGCAGAATTTAAGTCATTGGTTAATATGCATGAATAAATGCATGACGCGTAGGACGTAATCATCTTCTTTTTTTGAAGTAACGTCTGTATTATATAAGATAAGATAAGATAATATTAGTCTAACCAAGGTTAAATTGCATTTTAGTTTTATTACATTGTGTAATCAACTCACTCTGTCTGATAAAAAGTTTAAACGAAATAAAAACTACATAAGGAACACGTGACATATAATGAAAAGATACTTTTAAAAAAAAAAAAAAGAAGACCTCGCTTAAATTGAGCGAAATTGCATCAATTATTTTGGATTAAATAGCGTAAGTTAACTCTCCTGATCTTGCGACTTGTACGCGTCTGCTGTCTTGCACTTTGGTAAGAGTCCCAATCTCGCTTTGGGGGAAGAGCACCATTAATTCGCTGCCATATCTCTCATTATTGCAAGGATTATCTCCCGTTAGCTTAGCACATAATCCATATAAAACAAAAATTAAATAATTAAGACTAAATGATTAACTACATTGTTAATTTTTTTTTATTGATTCATGCATTGTCTTTGCCAATGAATGATTGTGCATAGTCTCAACTTGATCCGAGAATGGGAAGTGGGAGAAATGATGTGTACAAGATTCCAAAAAGACAGACAGACTAAATTGATATAAACTTTGTAAAAAGAAAATATTTGGAAAGAGAGATGCTCTACAAGAAACAAAAATCACTTTTTTTTTTACCCACCTTTACATGATGGCGTGTCATCTGCTACTACAAGGTCAACGTAGTAGGCTGTGTCAATCTCTACCAATCAAGAACAGTAGACCCAATCCTCTTGATGTTGAGATCCCGAGGCTGTTTTAGCTATTTAATTAGTCTTAGTATTAAATAGTCTGTAAGAGTTATGAGGAAATTGTATACCTGCAAAAGAAAAGAAAAAAGAGAATTAGTCAAATAGTGAATTGCTGAAATTGAATTACAATTTACCTTTACCTATTGTTGAATTTGGTGAAAGCGTTTAAGTAATCTTAGTTGCTTTCTGTATAATACCCATGTCTCAGATACATATAGAAGGGTTTAGAGAACCACCGCTTGGTAGACATAGATTTTTGCAGGCAGGAGGAGCAATTTATTCCGCAGAACTCTCGCCTGGAGGCTTGGGGACGAACGTATGCCAAAAGCAGTCTTTTTTTGTGAGCTAAAAGGTGGTCGACATAACAGAGGTGACCCACGCAAACGCTTTAAAGACCAGTTGAGGCGCCAACTTGTCTTAGCTGACATAGAAGAGAGCACCTGGTTGCATGAGAAAAGAAAATCTTAATCGACCACCTGCGTACAATGGTCATGTTTGCCCTGGGTGTGGCAAAATATGTAGGTAACCACGGGAAATACTGCATTCCTCATTAATCTTCAGACTCGAAGACAAGCCTTATTATTATTATTATTATTTATTGATGAATTTTAATTGTTACTGCTGTCAGAATTTTAACGAGTACCTGTGGTCTAAATGAAAGTTTTAGCAATTTTTTTAGCTTTTTGTATTTGTATTTGGTTTTTGATAATATTTATTTGGCTTTTGGTAATATTTATTTGTCTTTTGGTAATATTTATTTGGCTTTTGGTAATATTTATTTGGCTTTTGGTAATATTTATTTGGCTTTTGGTAATATTTATTTGGCTTTTGGTAATATTTATTTGGCTTTTGGTAATATTTATTTGTCTTTTGGTAATATTTATTTGTCTTTTGGTAATATTTATTTGGCTTCTAGTAATATTTATTTGGCTTTTGGTAATATTTATTTGGCTTCTAGTAATATTTATTTGGCTTTTGGTAATATTTATTTGGCTTTTGGTAATATTTATTTGGCTTTTGGTAATATTTATTTGGCTTTTGGTAATATTTATTTGGCTTTTGGTAATATTTATTTGGCTTTTGGTAATATTTATTTGTCTTTTGGTAATATTTATTTGGCTTCTAGTAATATTTATTTGGCTTTTGGTAATATTTATTTGGCTTTTGGTAATATTTATTTGGCTTTTGGTAATATTTATTTGGCTTTTGGTAATATTTATTTGGCTTTTGGTAATATTTATTTGCCTTGGATTTTTTATATTTCCATTATCTTTTGTTTTTGTGTTTTCTTTCCTCTGCATGTCTTTGTTTCTGTCCCTATTAAACTTTAACTTTTAGATTGTTTGTTGCTCCCCGTCAGCCAAGGAAGGACTGATCAATTTCTTTCATAGAGATGAGATGAATGCCTGGGCATTAGCTCTGATTGGAGCGATGTCGCCAACACAGCAGCCACCACCACCCCCCTTCTCCAAAGAAATAGCAGATACTCGGTGCAGTTTAGGATCAGCGGTGCTGCAGGTTTCTCCAGGATGAAGCAAGGTGTGATGCAAGCTGCCTAAAGGTCACCGGCTCTTCATTTTTCTTAGTGTTGACTTCCGAATGTCTGTAACGCAGGCAAACAAGAAATGCATAGGTAGGCCTACTAATAATATGAAATTTCATTGCCCGAATTTAGAATATATTAAAGATTTATGAGCGTTTAACCCCCCTCGCCCCCGCCCCTTCCCCTTTATAGTAAAGAGTGATATGAATATGTATGTTTTATTATTTTTTAAGCGCCAAAATTCATCATCACATCAGAAGTGAAGACCCCCTGCCGTTCACGTCTGCTAAAAAATAATGGAAGAGATTAGAGATGTCAGCTGATATAATCGGCGAGTATTTGTTCTTCCCTACCCGCTTCACAAATCGGACGATCACACTGCGCCCCACCCCCCTTCTTGAAATTAGTAAACTCTTCTTCTCCCCACCCTCTGGGTGAGTAGTGTACGGCACAGCTAGTTCTATGGTGGCGCCCCCAAGTGTGCTGCCAGTGAAGAGAGGAAATAACTCAGTGAGTCCTGAGATTAACTGACAGAGTAATCTCCTTCAAATCATAACACAGATGATGAAAAGTTGTTTAGTTGCTCACTACTCTATTTTTACTTTTTTTTTCCCCCTGTAGATTTTCACTAAGGTGTGGGAGGGTGTCCGGAATGTTAATTGTAAGTCGCGTAGTATTAGTTCTAAACATTTTTAGGGCACACATAGCATAACAAATCAGGTGTAAAAAAGGGCAGTCCAATTTAAAAAAAAAAACAGCTACTATACTATACACAATTTTATTAAATTCAGAGACATTTAAGGACAATAACCCGAAAATAAAGTAGTAATAATACATACAAAGCTGAATCAAAACTTGCTAGTAAAAAAAGACACAACCTGATAAAATACCAAGAAAAACATAAAATAACACTGTATCGGCTATTTCCGTCCCCTTGAACCAAACAGCTTCTTGGGGAAAAGGGGCGGGGCGGAGGGGGGGGGGGAGAGAACTGCTGTATTGTCATGTTGGAAGCTATGCCAGATATTATTTTACAAATTGCAGACGCACGTTTAAAAACAGACGATAACTAAGTTCGATCCGTATCCATGTGTCAATCTAGTCATACATGTTGATTAGAGACTTAAGCTCTGATAAGTCGTTGGTTTTCCTGGCTGACTCAGGCAACCCGTTCCATACTCTCATGGTGCTTGTGAGGCAGGGAGCAATTGGTCTTAGCTTATGCCAGTCTAGATCATGTGGTGATGTAGATCTATTACAATTTTAATCACATGACTGATTGATACAATTACGCTTAATCTAATTTCATCAGATTTCAGGGAGTCCAGGAGGAAACAAGACTAGGGCATTGTGGGTTAGAGACTTAGTTTTGATCGGGTGCTTCTAATAGTCACGTGGCAATGTGTATATAATGAAGCAGTGAAGACATAGAATCTATTAACATATACATACATGTATATATAGTATGTGGAATGTGCATCTGAACTAGTGTATTAACAATCTATATATATAAGTATTGATGCATTTATTCCTGCGTTTTCAATGGGTAGTTTGTACATAATAAAATATATGAGCAGGATTTTAATGGAGTTTTTTATTTATTATTGTGGACTGTCACTCTGGTATGATTGAGAATTGAAACATGAAGAGAAGTGAATACTAGTAGTTAATATATACATATATATATATTAAACATAACTTTATATTGGATTTATATTAACTGACAAGGAAAAAATAATGATTGTCACAGGATCCCAGATTCTGAGTCTCTTCCCAGGTCAGCATATCCCAGATCTAATGCTCTTGAGTCTATGGATACAATGGTTCCCAAGATCAAAGGTTTGTGACTCTAAGGCTGCAAGGTCTGTTGCTCGTAGGTTGATGACTCACAGTTTAATCATTATTTCCCCGGATTATGATTCCTTTACTGAGTTTACGATGGACAATGAAAATATGTATATCCTTTATCCCTCTCCACTATAGAGAATGTATCAAGATATTTCAACGATACCTGTTTGTTTACACGAATACGCCCGGAATCGTGCTCAATTCAGAGCCAGAAATGAGAGAACGGCCAGCAGGAGGTATGAAGACATATTTGGCCTACAATACACGTTTCAACAATAAACGCCTTCTGTGGATATCGCAAGACCTGCCCGGTTACTCGATTCACTGATGGCATTACAATAAACTCTGACTGTGTATCGATACCTGTAGACACCAGCCTGGTGGGAACCCCGTTGCCCCTTGTTGAATGTAAGCAGGCAGTATCCGGGTGATATCGATTCCATTTCACCATTGGCCCCAATAGCTTTCATGTTTCTGGCATCTCGCTGGTTAACCGTGTATCAATATCTTTATCCTTCCCTACAGGAGAATAGATCTACGTAGTGATAGACACACCCGGAGGTTAACGCGTGGTCTAGCCTTAGGTTTAGGAAGAGCTCCCAGGAAACAAAAAATGGTGACTACTTGCCATTCAAATAGTGAAGCAAAAAAAAAAAAAAATTAAGCGCAGTCAGTAAAGTACATTGTAGTCCACATCTCTTGTAGCAAAACTGAAAATCTCGCGCAAGTATTCCTGATTTTAATAAAAATCAGAAAAAAAATAAGCTTAGCTAAATAGCTATCATTTTATTTCATGATTATAAGTTAGAAGCATTTTATTGCAACATCACCTTCACCTTTTTAAATGTATAATTCTTTGATATATATATATATTACACACACACACACATATACGTAACAGCATGTAAGTAGTACACTATTCAAAGCCAACTGTTACTTGTCAAATTTGGATTGAAAATAGCCACCAGTAAATATTGAATTCAGGAAGAGAGAGAATAAGATATGAAGAAATGTGGTGGTCATGTAATGGAACCTGCAGAAAAGTAAGAAAATTGAGAGACATTTTGAAACAAACAAAATAAACAAAGTCAAGGCTGTCAAATTGAAAGATCCCTGTTGCGAATTAAATAACAGATGAGTTTGGAAATTTGATTTTCGAGTCCTAAAAACTACAATTAGTGCTAAAAAGTACAATTAGTGCTAAAAAGTACAATTAGTGCTAAAAAAGTACAATTAGTGCTAAAAAAGTACAATTAGTGCTAAAAAAGTACAATCCTAAAACTATTCAATGCTTCTGTATTCTGTACATCGGATACACCAAAAAGCTTGCTACTTATGTGTCCACAGACAAACATATACTATATATATGTACGTTATTACCTCCCTTCAAACCTGTGACATCAGTACATGATGAAGCCGTAGAGGCTTGTTACGATTGAAACTTGATGATTGTATTATAGTTTCCGGTGAAGGGGATCCGCGACGCGTGAACCTCTTGACGATGACACGTGACCCGAGCCGTGGACTGGCTCTGCTGTCAACTGGTTGTGGTCTAAGTTGATTTCAGAGGCCTGGGTGTCGACTAGTGGCGTAGCTAGGGTGGGGGGGGGGAGTAGGAGGAGAATTTAAAAATCCCCCGGGCCCCCACTTGAAGGGGCCCCAAATGAGCATTAGAATTATTTTTTTTACATTAAATATTAAATATTACGCAAAATGCAGGGGCCACCAAAGAGGTCATCTCCCCCCGGGCCCCCAAATGATGGCGAATTACTAGCTACGCCACTGGTGTCGACCTTGGAATAGTGATCTCTGGAGAACTGTTGCGATGTCAAATGACATATTTCTTAATGTGGTGTATCTGTGCATGCATGACCACATTCTTACTTGTTTGTGACTCTTGGACGCTGTTGAAATAGTGAGAAGGATCCTTGCAATGGAAGTGAGATGCTACAGATCCCAGGTGTCCCATCACCGCACCACAAACGAAGAGATTAGAAACAGGATTAGACCAGCGATTGGACCCCTTAATGACTTTCTAAATACTGTCAACAAACACAAACTAAAAGTTTAGCAATATCACAGGGTCCTCACGGCTCGCAAAGACATTCCTTCAGGGAACAGTACCAGGAAAAAAAAGAAGAGGCAGGCAAAGAAAGCGATGGGAAGAAAACACAAAAGAATGGACGGGGCCTGTCACTGAAAGAGATTCTATCCGAGGCAAAAAGACAGAAGAATGAAGAAATACACCTAATACATCATGGTTCCCCAACGGATAGGTCCGGGGTCGGCAACCTGCGGCTCGCGAGCCACATGCGGCTCTTTGGATGTGAATCTGAGTCTCTTTAGTTCCATACGCAAATATTATTTATTTTATCGAAGCATTTAAAAAAATTCTGAATCGAGGATTCGGCACCGATTCTATCTATTATCCATTTGTACTCGCTTTTCACCACACCACTCCCCCATTACACGCGTCGTCACTGTTGTCAGTCCGTCGGAAGCTCTCGAAGGACGCAGTCTTTGGATGTTTCTATGTAGGTTTTAATTCGCTTTCGAAGCAAGACGAATTGGCATCATCACCCCTCGCTTTGGCTGTGACGTATAGTTTGTTGTTTCGAGTAAATGAGTTAGAAACGATTATCTTCTCAAACTTAGAAGCAATCTACAAGTAATGCTAATCTTGCAAGCTTTGCGGTGCCACTAGAAATTGCACAAAAAGACTGTAGTGTACTTAAGTTGTTTATTTTCTGCAAGTGTCTCCAGCGTGTAAGAAGGTCATGTCCATTCTGTGTTTGTTCATAGTACTTAAGTAATGTCATATGACACGTGTTTGTGCTCGTTCACTGACTACTGTAATCTTGTTGAGTAAAGCCATGATATTGGTATTATAGTGGAGTTATTTCATTACAAAGGCAAACTATTTACAAATCATGATTATGTTAAAGACTGCGTCTGAAGAACTGTTTCGTTATTTCCAAAACTAAACAGAAATCTTAAAATAAAAATCAAAGATTTGCCACTATCCGCTAAAACAGTACAAGATAGAATATATAGACATAAAGACACTGCACAAGTTGTCCTTCTTGTCAGGTAATAGTCTTCTCAAGGTCCAAAAGAAGAACTACCGCTCTCGTGACAAACTAGAGGATAAGAAACAGCTAATGTCGTGCAAAAATGTTTTGAAGACATTAAAGTCGATTTAAATAAAATCATTTCAATAGCAACTAATGGAATCTGAAATATTGACAACAAAAAAAGGCATAACAACGATACTTCGGAGAACAATAAACCATGAAATTCTTTATATTTCAATGAATAATACACCAAGAAGCGCTTTGTACCCAAAACGATACCAATTGGAATAGTTGAAGACATTAATTTGGTCTTCAAGATCGTTACCATCTTGTCAACAGCACTTTACCATTGTCAGGCTAGAGAATTCTGAAACTAAATGGAGACTCAGTATTCAGACCGCTTTCTTCAAAGTAAAGTTCTTGATGGCCTTCCAAAGGTAAGACGTTGAATGAAATAAATACACACCTAAATGAATCACCCTGAATAAGAGAACGACAAATAGTTGCATAAATGTTAATTTGTGGTTGATAAAATACTGAAATTCAATGAATTAAATTCAAAACTGCAAGGAAATGGAAACTCAGTCGATGTTTTAGTACAAGTTTTGTTTTGAAAAAAAGGAAATTCTTCTTGCAAAAGATTTTCAGAGCAATAAGTTACTTCATTTTCAATGTCTAAAGCAGTATGGTGTTAAAAGCAGTGCAACTTTTGACACGAATTACTTCAGCAAAGTAATTTTAACCAATCAAAGAGGAATTTCTTGAAAGATCAGAGCAATTCAAAACGAACAAAACTTTCTAGCATTCCTAGTCAATCCTCTCAACACAAGTAGTAACGAAATCCAGATTGATCCATTTGGAATATGAACTGGATCTCTAGAAATGCAATTGATCGATTTAAAAAATAAAGCTTTGTGCAGTGGAACACTTATAGAGTTGAAAAGCAAGTTAGAAGAGTTGAAGGTCCAGAAATGTATGTACGTAACGCAACAAAAGTGGAGAGTTTTAAAAGAAATGCCGCGAGTTGATTCGGCGCATGAAATAATATTCCAGATTGCCACCAGGTTAGAATTTGGAATGCTATCTTCGGATCGACATATTCGTGCGAGCAAATGTTCTCTTGTATGAATATAATGAAAAGTAAAGTAAGAAGCCAACTAGCAAATGAAAATTTTAAGTCGTGTTTGAAACTAAAAAACAAGAAGTTAAGAGCCAAATTTATTTTAACTTTCTAAAACCACGCAAAGCCAGTGCACCCATTGAATTTGTTTGCTCAATTGTTTATAAACAAAAAAATTGTTGTGGCTCTTTTAAAACTTTAAAATTGTGTAAATTGTATCTTTTGGCTCTTGCGACTCAAAAGGTTGCTGACCCCTGGGATAGGTGAAGGGGAAGACATAGCCCACACGTGCATCTCAGAACACAAAGAGGTTTATAACTGAGGTGGGGGAGGGGGAGGCGACCAGGGGTAATCGATGGTTTCTTGAATTCTCTTTTTCTCTATGTCCACCGGGTCAACGTGTCCTCTTCAAGAGCAGGTCACTAGTCACGTGACAAAAAAAAGGAGAAATAATATATAAGTTATCCTCCCCTGTCGCAAAAAATGTAATACATACAAAATACATTAGCAAACAATCTTTGTATTGAATAAATAAACCGATTTTTTTTTTTTATAAACCTATAAAATAGATACAGAAATGAAATATAGACTACCCTCTGACACACTGTTTTTCATACTTGCATAGCAATATAATTGTTGTGATATATTTTTAAATGGTTTCAATAAATGAAACCACTAAGACTAATGTAGTAATTTTAATGAATATCAAAACTTTCAACTGATCTAATTTCTTTGCACAGTTATAAGCGGTATAATTTTACTATTTTCAAAGCTTATATCAACTCACTTTCTGTCTGGTACAAATTTCGAACACGTTATTTCTCCCACTTCCCATTCTCGGATCAAGTTGAAACTTTGCAAACAATTAGTCATTGTCCTTAGCACCACATGAATCAATATTTTAAAAAGAGGCAATTAATTAAATAATTAATTTGTGATAAGTAATTAAATTTGTTTGATATAGAAAATGGACATTAATCTCACATAATTGAGATATATTGTTGTAAATGTGCAGTTCTTCCTTTATATAAGTTTTAATTTTTTTTTAAAGTGTTGTTTTATATTTTGCTAGTTTCTTTATAAATTGAGCTTTCTGTTGTTTGTCCCCGTTTGACCTCAAAATCAAGTAGGCCGATCTTTGGAGGTACATGTTTGGAAATCAGTGGAGGTCAAAGGTTGTTTTTAGCTGGACTATAATAATGGTAAAATTAAATTACAATAGTTCTATGTTTGAACAGAATGCAATTTGGTGCTTTTACTAATAAAATTGTTAATAAAACGTAAGCGTAATATTGGGTTAAAAAGTGGTCATGAACAACCTGCATATTCATTTCAGAAACCACAAAACTTCCACCATACCAAATGCAGAACATGTTTGTGTAGAAATAGTTCTCAATGTCATCTGAAATGGACACAAGAGAGAGAGGGAGAGAGAGAATGAGAGAGAGAATGAGAGAGAGAGAATGAGAGTGAGATAGAGAGAATGAGAGAGAGAGAATGAGAGAGAGAGAGAGAGAGAATGAGAGAGAGAGAGAGAATGAGAGAGAGAATGAGAGAGAGAATAAGAGAGAGAGAGAGAATGAGAAAGAGAGAGAGAATGAGAGAGAGAATGAGAGAGAGAGAATGAGAGAGAGAGAGAGAATGAGAGAGAGAGAATGAGAGAGAGAGAGAGAATGAGACAGAGAGATTGAAAGACCGAAAAAGATAGAAAAAAAGAGACATTTTATTCAGGTAGTCCCTTCTCCCTCCTATGCCATAGTTTCATTGGCCCTTAAATCTATCCAGATGCCAATGGCGGCATAATATGTTACCGGGCTAACGGAAAACGGGTGAAAAGAGAAATATTTATCTTAGTGGCGGCTCTGTATCTCAATGCACCTGGCCGCTCTTATTCCAAACATTGTTTATGGGCGATACAGTGCAAAGAAAAGAATAAGGTGTTCGAATCCATAGCTGTAAGAACGATTCCCATATCTGTGATTCCGTTGGGTGCTGTGCTGTCGTCTGCTATTAGAGCTACTAGATTGTAGGTCAAGGTGAGTATCTACAGAACTCTACTCTCGGTTTTAACAGAGGCTTCTCAGCGTCACCGAGTTCATTGCATGGACGGAGATGGAAGCCCTATAACAAACAACACATCCGTACAGAATAGAAAAACAAGAAATATATTTTTAATAATACTTTGAAAAAAAAAAAAAAGCTTATATTTAGTGCAATTGTAGCAATTACTTTGTATCAATCATGCAATTAAATATGTAATAGATCTTATCTTATCTTATATAATACAGACGTTACTTCAAAAAAGAAGATTACGTCCTACGCGTCATGCATTTAGTCATGCATATTAACCAATGACCTAAATTCTGCCAAGTCACTGGTTTTTCTGACTAGCTCAGGCCAATACACTAGCCACTTAGCCAGCGAAGGGGTTATGTAAATAGACGGTTTTACAGTTAGCTATAGTTAGTTAAGCGATAACTTTCTTCTCTGCACAAATTAAAAAGGGGACTAATTCAACATATATCACCACATCTGGCAACTATACTTTCTTTCCCTTGTTCAACATCAAACAAAGTAATTAATTACTAACAGTTAATTAACTACTTGGTTAATTTTTTAAAAATTGATTCTTGTTTTGACAGGTAGGGCCTACAAGAAATAATTGTTCAAAACTTGTATTTGATTTGAGATTGGGTGTGCGGAAAATAACATTTAAAACTTTTTTTCGAGACAGACAGATCAACAGAGTGAGATGTTAACTTTGTGATTAAAATTCGCCATACTTTACTCACTATACTTCGGCTATGCTTCTAGATCAAGTCTTTAAGATATAGGCATTTGAAAACAAAATAGGTGTAACGAATTTGCATATGTTTGGAACACGCAAAGATAGAACGATTGTTTATCCACAATGATGGAAACTTTCATTGGAATATAGTTTCAACTCTGACAATCACTCTCTGCAACTGTACCTCCTTATTTAGGACTAAATATTGTAAAGTACCCCATAAAGACCTTGCAATTTGAGAGGGGGGCAGATAATGTAAAGCTTATCTGTTTCTATGGCCCTCAGTTAACGAGGGTGTTAAGTAACCAACCACCTTTAATTTCCCCCAATTAATATCAGGTAACCATTAGAGTTGGTTGCACTCAGAGGCGTTAAAAATTCCCGAAGTTCAATATCTTAGTCTCTTCATCAAGTTTCATACCCGAGACTCTGAGGTTCGGAAGTCAAGCGTTTTACCACTCATCCAGCACATAGTATTGAACATTGGTTAAAACGATATATAGCAAAAGATATTTATCGGCACTCGTTGTGACTAGTTCATTCACGTGGGGGACTTTTTTAAAAGCACTTTTGTTGTTGACTTAAACACAATCGTGGCTCTTCACAGAGAGGCTGCTAAATCACAAAATAAAAAAAAAACGACTATATTGGCATCTAAAACATATATGGTCATCTTGTTTATCTGTGAATTGAAATGAAAAGTCTTCGAGATGGTCTGTGTAGATGTTAATGCTTGAGAACCTCTCAGCTCAATCTTTTTTTTTTTGTTTCACCTGTGAATTGTGTCTATGTCAGGTGAAAACAGTTGCTTCTTCACTCTCGTCAATCAGCTGATTAGGTTACACATTGCCTAGACCCCTCCTTCTCCGAGTGATAACATGGTAGCTGCGTGGCTACGCCTATGAAGACAAAGGCGAAATACCAGACCAGCAATGCGATCTGCAGCCCAAGTCGTCTGCTAAATACATCAACAGAGGCGGCACATGAGAGGTAGAAAAAAAAGACAGAGGTTGAAGGGACGAGGCTGAGAAAAATGTGGCAATGTCATTTTTTTCCTGTGATATTTTGTATGACTTCATGTTAGCGTGTTGCCTGGTCTTATGGTATTCTTTTTTTTCGGTGGACCAAGATTCGAACTAAGCCTGCTGGCATCCTCTTCCGTCTTGGAAGAGGAATGATAATAATTTATGATAGTTTGTATGATATAATCTATGATTACTTCTCACCTCACCTATCCCTCAGTCTGTTAAACCGTCGGGGCACCACACGTGATCTGTTAATCGTTTTTCTCCATTCCTCTATGTCTTTTTGCCTTGGATCGAATCTCTTTCAATGTCAGGCCAGTCCTTTCTCTTATATTGTCTACCCATCGCTTTCTCTTTTTTTTTCCTGGTATTGTTCCCTGAAGGAAGATATTTGTAGACCTTGTGATAGGGCCATTAAGTTTTAGTTTTTTGTGTTGTATATAGTTAGCAGGAGATCGCGGGGCCCAAGTTGCAGTTGTAATGCTGTCTCCAATCTCCTCGTTTGTCATGCGGTATTTGAATGTGATACCAAGGATCCTTCTGCAGCATGTCAATTCCATTGCAAGGATCCTCCTCTCTAGCTCTGCAGTCAGCGTCTAAAATTCGCAAGCATATAAGAATGTGGCCGTGACCAGGGAGCTGATCAGTCTGATTTTAGTGTTGAGGGCGATGCCTTTGTCTTTCCAGATAGTAAGTTTTGCAAGTGCTGCTGTGGACTGTGCAATTCGAACCAGTATTTAAGATTTTGTTTCTTCATCTGAAGCTAAAGTTGAGGTGTATTTTAGAGTACTGGCATTTGACAGCTTAATGATGTTTTTTTTAAAGCCCTGCTGGTTATTGCTCAAAATTTGTGTTTTTTGTTTGTTTGTTTGTTGTTGTTTTTTTGGCATTCGCTTAACCAGGATCCTTTCTGGGCAAAAAAAAAATGTTCCATTGTTTTTTAATCTAAAATTCATTTATTATTAAGAGAAAAACCAATATTTCTATTACGTTGTATAAAGGGGGTATTATTTTTTTAAAAAAAGTATTTTTTACTATTTTATTAATGGTATCCCTTTTTTTTTGTCCATTGTAGAAAATAGGGGAGTGTGGAATCTATACACAATAAACATTTTCTTAGATTCTCACTAAATGAGCCTATCTTTATCTTTGTGCCTTTCTGATTCGAATTGCACAGTCCACAGCAGCACTTGCAAAACTTGCAAAACTTACTATCTGGAAAGACAAAGGCATCGCCCTCAACACTAAAATCAGACTGATCAGCTCCCTGGTCACGGCCACATTCTTATATGCTTGCGAATTTTAGACGCTGACTGCAGAGCTAGAGAGGAGGATCCTTGCAATGGAATTGACATGCTGCAGAAGGATCCTTGGTATCACATTCAAATACCGCATGACAAACGAGGAGATTGGAGACAGCATTACAACTGCAACTTGGGCCCCGCGATCTCCTGCTAACTATATACAACACAAAAAACTAAAACTTAATGGCCCTATCACAAGGTCTACAAATATCTTCCTTCAGGGAACAATACCAGGAAAAAAAAAGAGAAAGCGATGGGTAGACAATATAAGAGAAAGGACTGGCCTGACATTGAAAGAGATTCGATCCAAGGCAAAAAGACATAGAGGAATGGAGAAAAACGATTAACAGATCACGTGTGGTGCCCCGACGGTTTAACAGACTGAGGGATAGGTGAGGTGAGAAGTAATCATAGGCCTTTTGAAACTGGAGAGTGACATTTCCATTTATTTTGTAAATGTTTGTATTTAGATCTGAACTGTCAGTCAGTGATTAAGTATATGTTTAACTTAAGTCTCTCGGAGGTTTAGGACTCATAGAATTGTTAAAACATCAGTATCTAATGCAATAAAGAAACAACTTAATCAAATCAAACACGCTAAAAGATTTTTATAATTTATTTACTGAATATACAGACCTGAATGAGAAATATCTTGCAAATACAGAACAAAAAATTACGAAAACAAACACCCAAACTCTGGAAAGTGGGCGAACATAGAAATATAGAGGTGCAGATCTTAGAAAAGTCACAAACTAAGAAAGGAACACAGCTAGGCAAGCCTTAGATTTGAGCCCCCTGGAACAAGACGCAGAGGAAGACCAAAAAAAAAGAACATGGCGATGCACTGAACTCTATGAAACTAAAAGGACAGGAAGGAGCTCTGAGTCAATTTAAGACTGGCAAGAGACCGGGGGGGGGGGGGGAGGCGTGTTTTTTTTCCACTCAGGCCCTATAGTCCAGGAGAAACAAAAAGGACTGACAATGATTATGATGATGGTGATGATGATAATGCTGATGGTATTCTGAATATTGTAATGGGTTACTACGATACAGGAGCAATGCCATGTCTCTGATAGGACATTCTAAAATCTAAATGCTTTAATATTAGTTTAACTGAGATAGGCTGGCTGCCTGGTCGTTCGGACTTAAACCTCATACCCTGCCCGCTGCCATCCTCCGTCGTCCTGCGGAAGGTTTGGACTAGGAAGTAATTATCTTCAGCTCTGAAAGAACATCCGAAGCATGTCAAACATTTTACAAACAAACATTTGACAAACAAACATTAGGTGGGTGGGGCCCCCCACTGTCCGGCATGGGCGTTTTTTGCTGGCCCCTCTTCACTCCCTGGCATTCACTCTTTTTATCTAACTTCTGTTTTCCCCCATGGACCAGTCTAGCCGCCTGTCTACGTTAACCAGTTCATCTTTCTTGCGATTTCCATCTCGCCTGCCCCGTGACAATAAAATTATCCAGCATTTAACTCCAAGATAATGTTACGCTCAGATGTTTCTTTGGGGAATAGGAAAGAGGGGGGGGGGGGGGGGAAGCGGTTGGTTACCTTGCACCTGTACACCACAACAAACACAGGATTAAAAAAAAATGTGTGAATGTTTAAACAATTACATGTCTTCCTGTTCGACGACTTGTCTCGTTTTAAAATGTTACATTATGTTTACTGCTTCCACCAAGGGGAGCGCATTAATTTCTGTATAAGTTTCTCCAGTAAGAGTTGTCTTCACTGCTAGAAAATTGCCAAATAGTTGCCGGAAAGTACTGTAGGGGCCAACACTGTTCATTCGTATTGACTGATTCCCGAAACTCTGGCAGGAACTCATCCATTCATCGAATTTCTGAGATTGAAGAGCTCTGCAAGGCGTTGTCGCAATGGCAATTTTTTTCCCCTCTGCTATTGATACTTCTGTGGTATACTCAAGCAATAGTTTAAAATTCTTACATCAAGGCATTTTTTGTGAAGGTAGTGGGTGTTATGAAGGTAGTGGGTGTTATGAAGGTAGTGGGTGTTATGAAGGTAGTGGTTGTTATGAAGGTATGGGGTGTTATGAAGGTAGGGGGTGTTATGAAGTGTGTTTGGGTGTTTCTGACGTAACCACGAAGAAAGTTGGTCGGACGTCGCCAATAATGTTGATTTCGATCGCTCTTAAGAGTATTCTCTCATTGATCCTTTAATCCAAAGTTCCAAATCTCACACTTAATCGTTTCTCGGGCAAATACCCTTTTTACAAAGCTTATATCAACTCTGTCTGTCTGTGTGTTTGTCTGTCTGGCCAAAAGTTTGTACATGTTATTTCTCCGACACCTAATCTCGAATCAAACTGAAATTTCGCACAATAATTTCTTTTACCTGACAACACAAAAACCAATTTTAAAAATTTAACCAATTAGTTAATTAAATATCGGTAATAAATTACCTTATTAGGTATCTCAAACAAAGGAAAGAAATAGTACTGACTGAAGTAGTGGTATAAGCTGAATTAGTCCCGTTTATATTAGGCTGCCGTCTCAGGCTCAGCGAACACAAACATGAAATAGAAACAATAGATAACTATACAATCTTCCATGATCTTACGCACCTCGCTAGCAGAGTGGTTACCGTGTTGGCTTGAGAAGCCTGAGAATTCAGGTGGTTCCCTTTTATTCATAAAAAAAAATACAATTAACAAATTTAATTACATGACTGATCCAAACTAATTGATACACATTAATATAAGCTTTTTTTTTTTATTTATTTATTCAAGCGGTCTCATCCTTCATATTTGATAGAAATTTCTTGAAGTGAAACCATGTAACTATCTTCATAGCTGACCCCCATGTACGATAGTAATCCTCAGCAGCAGGAAAACATTAAGAAACTGACACAAAATAGAGCAGTGAGATTCATAACAAACGAATATTCACATTTGACTAGAGTAACACCTTTAGTAAAATCACTTAATTTAGAAAGCCTTCAGGAGAGAAGACTTAAACGTAAAGTTGTTTACAGAAAGCCAAACCCAGATCCGCCCACGTTATGATGAGGTTATCTCCCTTGCGTGACCCTCTCCCATGATCGAGACTCTCCAGCCATATTGTCATGGGGTTATCTTCCCATGTGCCCACGGCGGCCCCCAAACAACTGGGGGCTCCGGGCATGTTCCCATGAGCCTGTAGGTCGAGATGTACAGTCCACAAATTAGACGTCAAATGGCGGAAGATAAGATGGCGAAACAACTGATGATGGCAGGATGCGGTAGCGACTGGCTAGTTTCAAGGATATCCGTTTCGAGAGGGAATTGTGGGATAGCTTGAGAAATGCAAGACAAAAGGACCAGAAGCAGCTACAACGGAAGACACAATTTTCGCAAAACAGATTTAAGTCTCACGATAGCATGTCAGGGTGAATAGGGGAACATGAGTTGTGGGTTCACGATTAAGCATTGACCCCCCACTCTGCTTATTTTATCTTATAATATACAGACGTAACTTCAAAAAAGAAGATGCTTCTAGTTATACATGTTAACCAATGACTTAAATTCTGTCAAGTCATTGGTCTTCCTTGCTGGCTTAGCCATCCTTTCCATGTTATAATAGTACTAGGGTAGAAGGAGCATTTTTACAAATTTGTCCTAGCATATGGAATGAGGAATGTGCCTTTATCTTTGTGCCTTTCTGAGTATCTTATTAGATTTTGTTTTTGTATTGGGATGAGGAATGTGCCTTTATCTTTGTGCCTTTCTGAGTATTTTATTAGATTTTGTTTTTGTATTGGGATGAGGAATGTGCCTTTATCTTTGTGCCTTTCTGAGTATCTTATTAGATTTTGTTTTTGTATTGGGATGAGGAATGTGCCTTTATCTTTGTGCCTTTCTGAGTATTTTATTAGATTTTGTTTTTGTATTGGGATGAGGAATGTGCCTTTATCTTTGTGCCTTTCTGAGTATTTTATTAGATTTTGTTTTTGTATTGGGATGAGGAATGTGCCTTTATCTTTGTGCCTTTCTGAGTATTTTATTAGATTTTGTTTTTGTATTTGAAGATTATGGTTCAGTGTTATATGTATAATTGCTACTTTACGTTTAAGTCTTCTCTCCTGAAGGCTTTCTAAATTAAGTGATTTTACTAAAGGTGTTACTCTAGTCAAATGTGAATATTCGTTTGTTATGAATCTCACTGCTCTATTTTGTGTCAGTTTCTTAATGTTTTCCTGCTGCTGAGGATTACTATCGTACATGGGGGTCAGCTATGAAGATAGTTACATGGTTTCACTTCAAGAAATTTCTATCAAATATGAAGGATGAGACCGCTTGAATAAATAAATAAAAAAAAAAAGCTTATATTAATGTGTATCAATTAGTTTGGATCAGTCATGTAATTAAATTTGTTAATTGTATTTTTTTTTATGAATAAAAGGGAACCACCTGAATTCTCAGGCTTCTCAAGCCAACACGGTAACCACTCTGCTAGCGAGGTGCGTAAGATCATGGAAGATTGTATAGTTATCTATTGTTTCTATTTCATGTTTGTGTTCGCTGAGCCTGAGACGGCAGCCTAATATAAACGGGACTAATTCAGCTTATACCACTACTTCAGTCAGTACTATTTCTTTCCTTTGTTTGAGATACCTAATAAGGTAATTTATTACCGATATTTAATTAACTAATTGGTTAAATTTTTAAAATTGGTTTTTGTGTTGTCAGGTAAAAGAAATTATTGTGCGAAATTTCAGTTTGATTCGAGATTAGGTGTCGGAGAAATAACATGTACAAACTTTTGGCCAGACAGACAAACACACAGACAGACAGAGTTGATATAAGCTTTGTAAAAAGGGTATTTGCCCGAGAAACGATTAAGTGTGAGATTTGGAACTTTGGATTAAAGGATCAATGAGAGAATACTCTTAAGAGCGATCGAAATCAACATTATTGGCGACGTCCGACCAACTTTCTTCGTGGTTACGTCAGAAACACCCAAACACACTTCATAACACCCCCTACCTTCATAACACCCCATACCTTCATAACAACCACTACCTTCATAACACCCACTACCTTCATAACACCCACTACCTTCATAACACCCACTACCTTCACAAAAAATGCCTTGATGTAAGAATTTTAAACTATTGCTTGAGTATACCACAGAAGTATCAATAGCAGAGGGGAAAAAAATTGCCATTGCGACAACGCCTTGCAGAGCTCTTCAATCTCAGAAATTCGATGAATGGATGAGTTCCTGCCAGAGTTTCGGGAATCAGTCAATACGAATGAACAGTGTTGGCCCCTACAGTACTTTCCGGCAACTATTTGGCAATTTTCTAGCAGTGAAGACAACTCTTACTGGAGAAACTTATACAGAAATTAATGCGCTCCCCTTGGTGGAAGCAGTAAACATAATGTAACATTTTAAAACGAGACAAGTCGTCGAACAGGAAGACATGTAATTGTTTAAACATTCACACATTTTTTTTTATTACTGTATATTCAGTAAATAAATTATAAATATCTTTTAGCGTGTTTGATTTGATTAAGTTGTTTCTTTATTGCATTAGATACTGATGTTTTAACAATTCTATGAGTCCTAAACCTCCGAGAGACTTAAGTTAAACATATACTTAATCACTGACTGACAGTTCAGATCTAAATACAAACATTTACAAAATAAATGGAAATGTCACTCTCCAGTTTCAAAAGGCAATACTACGGAATAACTTTCTAAAGGGAGAAAACGCTGAATTAAATATATACCGATACAGCCGAATAATTGATCAGGGCCGGCCTTAAATAATTAGAGGCCCAAGGCAAAGATAGTTTGGTGGCCCCAAATGAAATTAAAAAAAAAAAGCGAAAAAAGAGTTTCGCAATTTATTTTAAACGTTGTGTCTTGTGTTGCTGCTAGTAGCAACATTAAGCACAGGTTTCGCTATTTATTCACTTAAAAATTGTTTAGATCTCTGTGCAATTAGACGCCTTAGGCAACTGCCTAGTTTGCCTATGCCTAAGGCCACGCTGAATGGATCAGTGCACGAATAATGGGCCTTCCGATTCGACAACTCCTCCTAGCAGAAACACAAGTCCAGGCGAACAAACCACTCGACCATCCAGATTCCCAATAAAAAAAAATCTTTTTGACCGGAAGTGTTTCGCCACCTCGAGCTTTGCCCACCCAGAGGTCAAGGTTCAATAAAAAAAATATGTAACGATCAAGGTTCAAAACAAGCGACACAAAGCTAGTTGAAAAACAGATTTACAAGATTGATTCTTCATTTGGGTTTTGAGTTTCTGGCACATCGGCACAAGTTAGGCCATGTCGTACCCGTGGTCCCTCAAGGATTATTCTCCCTTTATATCACAAGCGCTAAATTCCGTACAATTAAATTATCAAAAGCAAGGTCTACTCTCAGTTAAAATAGTAAAGTTAGTAAAAATGTAATTATTTAGTAAAAATCTTTTGTAAATATTATATGTTCACAATTTCACAAATCAAATTTTCGTAGACAACCCCACATACCGGATTTTCTTCATTTGGAAGAACTCCAGTAGTTTGGCTGGCACAATCATGTCATAGTTATAACTATTAGACTATAAACAAGGTTACAAAAACAGTTTGTGTGGAAACACAAACTTAAAATCGGCCCCCGAAGTGGTCCACCCAGGCAGGCTTCAATATTTTCAGAAAGAACATCTAAAGGAAATTATATCAAAGACAAATAAGAGATAAGAATGGAGAAAGAAGGTTGACAGATCTTGTGTAGTGCCCCAATGGTGCTGCAGATCAAAGGATAGGTGCAAGTGAATGCAAAGTTAGATGTGAACCTGGCCTAATTGGTTCCCCTTTCAGACCTTGTGGTCTATAGGGCAGATGATGTAAAGTTAATCTGTTTTTGTGGCCTACGGTTAACGAGGGTGTCATGTAGCCAGCACAACAACCAACCGCCTTTACTTTTCCCCAACTAATGTCAGGTGCCCTTTAGAGCTGGGTAGACTCAGAGGCGCCCAAGGATTCCGAAGTTGAAATTCCCAGTCTTCACCAGGATTCGAACCCTAGCTAAGCGCTTTACCGAGCCTCTTCTGGTCTTTAGATATTGTAATTGTTTTGAGAAGGCTTAATTTTTTTTTTTTTTTTTGAATTCTAACAACCCTTACCTACAAAGAAATGTTGAAGAAAATGAAGTTTATAAGATTACTATTCGTTTTAAATTAGGTCTAACTTATAATGCATACTAATTAGCTTTTTCTCTTTAAAAAACTGCTTGCATAACTGATTTTAAAAATTAGATTTTTCGCTTTCAGGGAAAAAAAAAAGTAGCCGTTGCATCAGAACTTTGAATGTTCTAAAATATTGTGATGTTGGATTTTCAATATCTTATCTAGTTTACGAGATCTAAACGGGACGGACGGACAGACGGACAGACATTTCGCACAAAACTAATAGCGTCTTTTCCCCTTTCGGGGGCCGCTAAAAAAAAGTAAGTGGCTATGGTCATTGCACCTTTCTTGAGTGAATCAAACCAGAGCGCGAATTAAGAGTTTTAATACAGTTTTTAAAGAAATGTTTTTATATATGGAACAAAGGTACACGAATCTCAACAAAAGATAGCGGCCGTGAGCCGTTAGAAATGAACTTAAAGTTTAGGCTCATGTGTTGGGAAGGAGCTGTGGAACTCAACCCCCCAAAATCAAATATTTAGCACATTGATCTGTTTTCCTATCAATCCCTGGGCTCCATAGATAAAGTAAATTTACGAGAATTCAAGCAACAGTCTAAGGAAAACTAAAGCAAACTGCAGTCAATACATTCCATTTTTAGCGGTCCCCGAAAGGGGAAAAGACGCTATTAGTTTTGTGTGGCCTGTCTGTCCATCCGTCCCGTTTAGATCTCAGAAACTAGAAGAGAAAATGAAAATCGGACATCTTGATATTTTAGATCATTCAAAGTTCTGATGCAACGACTCATTTTTTTTTCCGAAAGTGAACCAACTAATTTTTTAAATTACTTATGCAAGCAGATTTTTATTTTTAAAAAATACACCACATTAAAATGCAAAACTTCGAGAGATATGATATCTATATCTCTTCTATACGAATTTCGTAATCCATAAAGCCTGTCACGTGATAAGTTTTTTTCGTTGTTTTATCAATATTATCACATGGCTAAATGTTGTTTGTTTACAGTTGGTGAATGAGGTTCAATGTTTTTGTTTAGCGCTTGTCTGGACCAGTTGGGAAAGGGAAGGGGGGAGTAAGAAGGGGGTATCTGGGTGATGTTACCGTGATAGATTTAAAATGCATTTAAAATTATAAAAAAAAAAAAAGTTCCACGACTTGAGTTCGAGACTTGAATTCGAGACTTTAGTCTAAGACGAATTCGAAATCGATGGCCAAGCTTCTCAAGCCGACACATTAAACACTTTGCCAGTGAAGTGCTTCTGTTTTATAGTTTTCTTTTTTTTTTTTTACTTTTAAGCAACGACCTGCTTCTCTACACAAATTATAAAGGGGACTAATTCAACGTATACCACCACATCTGTCAAGTATAAATTCTTTCCCTTGTTTGATACAAAACAAAATAAAGCGTAAATTTTTTTTTTTCTTTATTTAATTGATTCTAGTTTTGTCAGGTGCAAGAAATAATTGTGCAAACTTCAACTTCATCCGAAATTGGGTGTGGGAGAAATAACGTGTACAAACTTTTTACCAGACAGACTGAGTTGATATAAGCTTTGTAAAAATGTACTTTCTCTGTCACGAATAGTATTTGGTCAAAAATAAAAGATAATTAAATCTAGAGACGATTACAAAATCTCAATTAAAAGATTTCCCGCTCTAATAGAATAAATTTCAAACTTGAGACTTGGAGGCCAAGCTTCTCTTATGCCCCAACCCAATCTTATGACATCAAGTGCATCTGCAGAATGTAAGGTGGTCTTTCATCAGTCCTTCAAGAGTGAGTAGCCGTCGGTAAAAAACAAAAAAACCCTGACCTGTAGATTAAATGACCATCTGCCCACTTGACCATTTCTACCTTTCATCGGCTTGCTTGTGTTTAGATACATATTTTACCCGCGCTATCGTGAATCTAAATCTGGGGCTTTGTCTCTTGTGTTCTGATCATTTAAAAAATGCCTGGAGGTGGAGGGTTGGGAAGGGAAGTGGATAGAGATACCAGCGCCTTGACAAGAGGTTTGAAGGGAAGAGGGGGGCCTTGGAGTGATCTGGGTACTGAAAGCGGGCTGTCTTTTCTGGGCAGTTGCCCCAGGAAGAAGTATGAGCTGACTTTGACAAGTGGACTATTGAGTCCAGCTAATGGCGACCTTATCGGCGGACAAGTAGACATTAGGCTCGCCATTGACGATTAAGATTTCACACACACACACACACTAGATAGCGAGCCTGACGTGAAATAAATATGTGTCCAACTACAGACATGTCTCACAGTACAAAACTATACAAAGGTAATCCATTTGAAACAAAATGGTATAGAAAGAATTCTGTTGTATTTCCGCCACAATCTTCTTGTCATGTTAGCAAATCGCTTGTATCCAAGATTGTGGATATCAGTCTCACTTTTCTTTCCTCTTCATTTTCTCACTTTCTTTTCTTTTTCTTGCTTTTTACACTTTCTTACTGTTCACTATTTTTACAAAGCTTATATCAACCACTGGCGGATCCAGGGGGGGGGGGGGCGGTAGGGGCGATCGCCCCCCCCCCCCACTCGGCCGACCCCCCGAAGGGGGGGGGGCGGACGAACTTTAGTATAGGATTCACACAATTTGTATACGAATTTATTACTTATGTTAAAAATATATACTAATTATTTATATTTCAACCTATTTTTAGATTATTTCGCCCCCCCCCTCTAGTATGTTGGCCGATTTGGTGGGGTCGGGAGGGGGCGATGGTATCAATCCCGCCCCCCCCTACACTTTCGAGTGGGAGGGGCGGTCCAATTTATTGGTAGAAATCACAGCCTGCTAACAAATCAATCAAATATCTATATCCTTGTAACTTGTTATTGATATTTTAACCGATCTTTATATTATGTCGTTCCTTGTTTGCCGATTGGTGGGGGGGGGGACGAATACCTCTTCTGCCCTTCCCACCTAAACCCTTTGAGTGGGGGGGGCGGTCCGTTTTTATGGAGAAATCATAGTTTGTGAACAAAATTAGTTGAATTAATATATAAATTTTATATTATGTCGCTCCCTTTCTGGCGGGGGGAGGGGGGGCGATTGCATGTGCTGCCCTCCCCACTCTAGCCCTCTGAGTGCTGGGGGGGGGGGGGCGGTCCTATTTTTGTGGAGAATCATAGTTTGTGAATAAAATTAGTTGAATATCTATATAATATAAACTACGTATTGATATGTGACCCATTGTAAATATGTCGTACCACACTCTAATCTCAAATTGTATCATTAGTAAATTTAAATGAAAAAGGGTTGTACCAGGTGGGAGGGGCGATACATGCAATCGCATTTCCCCCATCGGACAAATCAATACTTTTTCTTTTTGTATTATAGTTAAGAAATTACAAAATTTAAAAAATCTGTCACTAATATAATTTATATATACTATAAATTAAATTCTTATATCGAGTCGCCCCATACCTATTCTTTAATGTCAAATGCAATCTTTAGCAGAAATTATTAAAGGAGCGAGGATTAATCGTTTTCACTCTACCGCCATTCCCATTTCCAGACAGAGTTTTTGTAATTTCACATGAAGTTATCATAAGTATTTTAAGAAAGACTTTGCATTGGAAAAGTTAGAATTCAAACGAAATTTTTCAGTATAAGAGTCATGATTGAGATGAGTTCTAAACTCAAATAACATTTTCATAGTCACCTTTTCCCAACCTTTACTCAATCTGATATTTTTCTAGCTAAAAAAATTTGGGACTATAACTCACAATTTATACTATAGTTTTCATGAATACTATTTATCAAATAAGTTTTTTTTCGGCGGCGATCCTTAAAGCAAAAATCTAAATACGTGGGGTATCCTATCTTTTCAAGGAACAAATCGGTTTTATTTGCAATGTATTATGGGCCTATAAATTCAATATAGAATATTTTTCAAGTACAACATTATTCGAAAGGTCGTTTTTTAATAGTATGAATAATGAGCTTCAGATCAGGAGAATGCGTTTCTGCAATGAAGAATGCAAGAAAACGCTTTTGGCGTCGGGGCTTCGCCCCGAACTTCATTTATGGGTAATGAGTTGTAGATGTCAGGAGAATGCGTTTCTGCAGAGAAGAATGCAAGAAAACGCTTTTGGCGTCGGGGCTTTGCCCCGAACTTCATTTATGGGTAATGAGTTGTAGATGTCAGGAGAATGCGTTTTTGCAGAGAAGAATGCAAGACAAGGCTTTTGGCGTCGGGGCTTAGCCCCGAACTTAATTTATGGGTAGTGAGTTGTAGATGTCAGGAGAATGCGTTTCTGCAATGAAGAATTACTGGTAATTCATTATTTTGTTTAATGGTAACAAGGGAAACTAATACTTCAGTATTCATAGAGTTGGCTTAATTTGTTGGGTTTATTCTCCTTAAATAATTGTTAACGCTATTTCTGCCTCCCGCATTCTCTGATCAAGTTGATATTTTAAATAATTATTTATTGTACCTAACAAAACATGAATCCAAAAAACAACATTATTCAATTAGTCAATTAATTATTTGTATTTTTTTTTAAATTTAGAATAAGGGAAATAATTTGTACATTATTAGTAGATATAGTTTTAAAGACGGATATCTTCCCCTTTAGATAGGTTTTATTGTTTTTTTTTAAATAGATTTGTTAAAAATATTTGCTTGTTTTCAGTTTTCACTTTCTTTCATTTTTCTTTTTCCTTTTTTTTTCCGTTTCATTTCTCATTTTTTTCTTTCTTTTTTAATTTACTTTTTTTCCCCGTATACTTTCCTTCTTTGTGTTTCTTTCTTCCTTTTTTCTCCGTTTCCTCCACGCCCAATTCTTTCTTTTTGCTTTCTTTTTTACCTTATCACTTTCTTTCATTTTCGGAAGATTTAGAGCGAAACAAAAAATGTACTTGCTTCTGACACCATTGTTACAATAAACTCGTGTGACTTCATAAGACTTTTGCACTCCACTTTGTGTTTTGTGTGCCGATTGACGAAGTACAGGATCTGACATTTACCCCGATACTTACCGTCTCACAGCTCCACTGCCACTTAGGGGGGAAAAAAGACACTTTATTGTCTCGTGTTTTTTATGTCGAAGTGTTCCGCGAGGAACATCTCAAGGGTTGTCAAAAAGTTGTGGGGAGAAGGGAATGGGATGGGTTTAAAAGAAGAAAAATAAAGGTGGGGGGTGGGGATGTCGGGGTCAAAAGGGTCTGGTAACATTATGACTGTCTCGGCCTGTGTATGAAAACAATACAGCATTTGATTCAAGGTTCTGACACCAGGCAGGTGGTTCTTGTTGAACTGGGGGGGGGGGGCGAGAAGAGTGGGGGGTGTTTGTGTGAAATTGACGTGCTGTACCTCAGATACTTCTAGCTCACACTTGGGTGTACTTCTAGATGGTACTCACGTTCAAGGAGAGAGTTGGGAGAGTACAATAGACAATAACGCGAGGGATGTACCCAAGCACCGACAATAAAGCATTGTTTCCAAGACAACCGCGTGACCAAACACTATCAAGTGACCAAAAAACACTATCACGTGACAAAAACACTGTCACGTGACAAAAACACGGTCACGGCCGAGACACTCACTTGACAAAAACACGATCACGTAAACATTATCACGAGACAAAACAAACTACTACTAATGCTATTTCTTATATAAAACAAGTGTTTATTTAAAACAAATGAAGAATGTTATATGAAAAACAAACTGATATGTCTATCATGTCGATCAAGAGAGTTTAAAATACTTTAAATCTACCTTGTACATTGTGTCCTTTGTTTCATTCTGTACGTTCCATGTTTGTGTGGCATTTCAAAAATAGTTCGAGTCTGTATTTTATTCCTGCATATGTTTTTCTTTTTTTACAAAGCTTATATCAATTCACTCTTCTGTCTGTCTGTCTGTCTCTCTGGTAAAATGTTTGAACATGATTTTTTTTTCTCCCATTTCCCATTCTCGGATCAAGTTAAAACTTTGCACAATTATTCATTAAACCCAACAAGACACGAATCAATAAGAAAAAAAAACAATTAGTTAATTAATTGTTGGTGATTAATTATTTTGTTTGATTTCGAAATAAGGGGAATAAATGCGACTTAATGATATATATATCATGGAAGCGTGATCGAGAGGCTAAGTGCGCTTGAACTTGGCTACCTAGAAGGGGGCTCGAGGTTCGACACCCGACTCGGGCAGAGTTGTGTTTACTGGGCGCCTAAAGGCAGCACGGAAAACCAACTCCTAGATACCCCCTCCCCCCCCCCCCCCCCCCCCCACTGGTCCACAAATAAGATTGGACCAAAGCGCCCTGAGCATGCTATAAGCATTAAAGTAGCGCTATATAAAAGCTATAAATATATATATATGGATTTAGTCCCCCTAATACGTTTTGACATGGTTTTCCTACCACTTCCATTCTCGGATCATAGTTATTCTAGTCAATAACAATTCACGAATCAATTCGAAAATTCACAAATTAGTTAATCAATTAGTACTTTTTTTTTTTCAGATATATAGCAGTATTTAGCGGTTCCTTCCCTTAGATAAGCTTTGTATTCTTTTTGAATTGCTTGTTATATGTGTAATCTTTCCATCTTAAACCTTAAACCATCTCATTAGGCAATATTCAGGTACCAATCGAAATACATAATTTCATGTAACATATAGGTATTGTATATGTATTAAACGTAGACTACACACCGATATTCCATTACATGCCATTGTTCATTGTTGATAAATTTAAAAAATTGGACGGCGAGATGGAAACTGAGAGGGGGGGGGGAGAGGACAAACAGAGGGGGCCAGGGAGACATCGAGATGCTGGAAAGCTCAGCAGGTGCTGTATTTACAGACACGGAAGTTCATTCCCCCCCTCCCTACCCCGACCTTCTTTACTCTCTCATTCAGCATCGCCTGGTGTGACCCCAAGATAACACAACTGATGCCGTTAAGGTCAAAGGTTGCATGTCTCAAACATTGCCCCTCCCCCCCAAATCTAACCTTCCCTTACAACTTCTGTAAGCTTCAAAAGATTTATTTTTCAGTATTACAACAATCTCCATTGGTTCTGTTTTTGTTTCTCTTAAGATTTATTTGCAACGAGCTTACAATGTGTGTAACCAGAACAGAACACAAAGCCACATCTACATCTGCAGCCAAATAGGGACAATATTTATAATTTGAAACAACAACAAATTTAAGCAAATATATATAGGCCGCGAGATCTATAACACATTCACAATTGACAAGAGTAACACCATTGGTAGAATCACTAAATTTAGAGGCACTTCAGGAGAGAAGACTGAAAAGTAAAGTACAATAATACAAAAACAACACTTAACCATAATTTACAAATACAAGAACAAATACTTATAAAATACTCGAAGAGACACAAAGATAAGGCAGTGCCAGAGAACGAATACTTATAAAATACTCGAAGAGACACAAAGATAAGGCAGTGCCAGAGAACGAATACTAGTTCATTTCTACACCAATAATTGTTACTATTATAGCTAAAATAATAGCATACCCTGTTGTTATATAAAAAGGCTATCCTTCGAGTCCGACAATGCAGAAATGCAGTATTTGCTGTGGCTAAGCAGCCCCTGCTGCGACCTACAAATTTTACCACATCCGGTGGTTGATTTCGATTTTCTTTTCGCTGTCTACGTCTGACCTCGGAAGCGGATTTTCTTTTGGTCTCAAATGTGTATCTCGCGGCCTTTGTAAGTGGCCTGCGTCTGTCTGGTTCTGAGGCCGAATGCAACCAGGTGCTCTCTTCTATGTCAATTAAAGCAAGTTGGCGCCTAAGCTGGACTTTAAAGCGGTTTGGTGGGGCACCTCTGCTACGTTGACCACCCTTTAGCTCACCAAAAAGACTGCATTTGGCATACGTTCGTCTCCCATATGGGATACGTGCCCTGCCCAGCGTAACTATCAGTCCCTATATACTGTCCATACCTGCGTTCGCAAGGTCATCGTTGTTTGTAGTGCGGTATTGACACAGTATGTCCATGATGGAGCGCAAGTATCTTTGGTGACAGCGTTACATCAGCTGAAGGGATAGTGACAACTGAATTCACACCTTCAACTGACACCTTCAATGCCCCTAACATCCCTAAGAAGATTCTCGTTCCCTGTCAGAGGGCGGTACTGCTGCAGAATTACCATATCACCAGAACATTTCTCAGTAGACACTGTTTTAAAGGACTACAATGAATTTTGTTTCTCTCTAACAAAACTCGACCCTTGTAGTGCCAGAGAGTGAGTATTAGTTCATTTATTTCATTATAATAATAATGACCTGTTGACCTACATGTTACAACTTTCTTTTTATAGCTTATAAGATTTCTAAGTGTTACAAACTTCGATACATATTAAAATTTCAATGGAAAGGTGAACAAAAAAACTTGATAAAATTATTTCTTTTTAAACTAAAAGCCGATCCTCTTTCCCGGCACCTTGACAACAGTAACTGTCAGTCTGTAAGTGTTCAGACCAGGTGGAGCTACGCTTTAAAACAATGAGTAGACTTTTCTCACTTATCTGTGTAAACAGAATGCGCCATGAATGAAGGAAAACTCTTGTAGAGTTCGTTCTCCTCGCGAGACAAACTTGGTGACGCGAGATAGTATCGTCTCGTTCAGCTAAAAGGACACGAGATGATATGGAAACACCAATCGTGACATTAGAAAACTTTACACTTTTAATGTCACAGTTTACCATTTGTTACGTCATACAATCTCGCGATTTCCGAGATCGTGCTGTTCTTATTAGCAGGAGAATGAGCCATCAATTCTAAGAAGCTTTAAATAAAAATAGGACGAAAACTGAGAAAAGGTGAACACTTGACTTGAGGCATTTAGGGCTTCCCACGGTGATAAATCTGGCACTCTTTGCTGTATTTTTTTTTAATTTTAATTTTATTTACCACAAAGATCTTTTCTGGCAAGGTCAACATTGTATTAGATATTTACTTGATTCTGTTTCTTGACTTCGTCAATTAATAATACGTTGAATTAATTATTAAATATCAAATGTACGGAAAGGTGTTATTGTCGCTTGTTAAATGTATCAGATTTCTAACTCACTTTAAAAAAAAAAAAACTACTTAGGATAAAGGTGCTATTGTATTTCTCTGTCCGTATGTCACGTTTAGATATTCGAACTTAAAGCCTAAAACAATAGTTCAACATCCCCATTGCCATGCTTGCAAAAGGTCTTCTGAAAATGAATGCTTCAAAAGTAAGTAAGCATTTTGTATGCATATATATACAAACCATTTTTAAAACAAGGGTAGAAAGGGAGATTTTCCAACGTTTTTTTTTCTCCTAATGTTACGGCTTAATGATAAATGTAAATTAAACTGTTGTCTTTAATTCTTAGAACTAAATGTAAAAGGTCCTTTTCAAACATTGCAGACGTCTTCTCATCCTGTTTGTGATCAGTGTGAGGTCAGTCCTAGATACTACATCTGTTCATGAAAAATCTCGCACTGTTGTTCACCAAAGGACATGTGCACCAAGGCGCGCAATAAGGTGTAACTCTTAATGATGTCCCAAATGCAAAATCGTAATCGGAGATTTTCGTACATCAAGTGTACAGGAGACAGGATCAGCGAAGTATTTTACACAATTTAAAATTCTGCCATCGCGAATTGTTTCTCTGTCTGAATTTGTTTAATTTTGTAAGAGAAAACTCTATTGATAGAGGAGTCTTTTAAGTATCATTGACCATGAAGGCTAGCCTGCTAACGTCATTGAGCCAGTCGCTAGGTCACCTCGCTGTACATGGAGGCTGCTGAGTTCTGCGATTGAACCCCCGCCGAGAAGCACACTGCGGCCTTCTGTGGCGTAAAACCTGGTCGAGAAGCCCACTGCGGCCTTCTGTGGCGTAAAACCTGGCAGAGAAGCACTCTGCGGCCCTCTGTGTAGTGAAACCTCACCGATATGCACACTGCGGCCTTCTGTGGCATAAAACCTGGCCGAGAAGCACACTGCGGCCTTCTGTGGAGTAAAACCTGGTCGAGAAGCACACTGCGGCCCTCTGTGGAGTAAAACCTGGTCGAGAAGCACTCTGCGGCCCTCTGTGAAGGAAACCTGGTCGAGAAGCACACTGCGGCCTTCTGTGGAGTAAAACCTGGGCGAGAAGCACTCTGCGGCCCTCTGTGAAGGAAACCTGATCGAGAAGCACACTGCGGCCTTCTGTGGCATAAAACCTGGCCGAGAAGCACACTGCGGCCTTCTGTGGCATAAAACCTGGCCGAGAAGCACACTGCGGCCTTCTGTGGCATAAAACCTGGCCGAGAAGCACACTGCGGCCTTCTGTGGCATAAAACCTGGCCGAGAAGCACACTGCGGCCTTCTGTGGAGTAAAACCTGGTCGAGAAGCACTCTGCGGCCCTCTGTGAAGGAAACCTGATCGAGAAGCACTCTGCGGCCCTCTGTGAAGGAAACCTGATCGAGAAGCATACTGCGGCCTTCTGTGGCATAAAACCTGGCCGAGAAGCACACTGCGGCCTTCTGTGGCATAAAACCTGGCCGAGAAGCACACTGCGGCCTTCTGTGGCATAAAACCTGGCCGAGAAGCACACTGCGGCCTTCTGTGGAGTAAAACCTGGTCGAGAAGAACACTGCGGCCTTCTGTGGAGTAAAACCTGGTCGAGAAGCACTCTGCGGCCCTCTGTGAAGGAAACCTGATCGAGAAGCACACTGCGGCCCTCTGTGAAGGAAACCTGATCGAGAAGCACACTGCGGCCCTCTGTGAAGGAAACCTGATCGAGAAGCACACTGCGGCCCTCTGTGAAGGAAACCTGATCGAGAAGCACTCTGCGGCCCTCTGTGAAGGAAACCTGATCGAGAAGCACACTGCGGCCTTCTGTGGCATAAAACCTGGCCGAGAAGCACACTGCGGCCCTCTGTGGAGTAAAACCTGGTCGAGAAGCACACTGCGGCCTTCTGTGGCATAAAACCTGGCCGAGAAGCACACTGCGGCCTTCTGTGGCATAAAACCTGGCCGAGAAGCACACTGCGGCCTTCTGTGGAGTAAAACCTGGTCGAGAAGCACTCTGCGGCCTTCTGTGAAGGAAACCTGATCGAGAAGCACTCTGCGGCCCTCTGTGAAGGAAACCTGATCGAGAAGCATACTGCGGCCTTCTGTGGCATAAAACCTGGCCGAGAAGCACACTGCGGCCTTCTGTGGCATAAAACCTGGCCGAGAAGCACACTGCGGCCTTCTGTGGCATAAAACCTGGCCGAGAAGCACACTGCGGCCTTCTGTGGAGTAAAACCTGGTCGAGAAGAACACTGCGGCCTTCTGTGGAGTAAAACCTGGTCGAGAAGCACTCTGCGGCCCTCTGTGAAGGAAACCTGATCGAGAAGCACACTGCGGCCCTCTGTGAAGGAAACCTGATCGAGAAGCACACTGCGGCCCTCTGTGAAGGAAACCTAATCGAGAAGCACACTGCGGCCCTCTGTGAAGGAAACCTGATCGAGAAGCACTCTGCGGCCCTCTGTGAAGGAAACCTGATCGAGAAGCACACTGCGGCCTTCTGTGGCATAAAACCTGGCCGAGAAGCACACTGCGGCCCTCTGTGGAGTAAAACCTGGTCGAGAAGCACACTGCGGCCTTCTGTGGCATAAAAACCTGATCGAGAAGAACACTGCGGCCTTCTGTGAAGTGAAACCTCACCGAGATGCACACTGCGGCCCTCTGTGAAGTGAAACCTCACCGAGATGCACACTGCGGTCCTCTGTGAAGTGAAACCTCACAGAGATGCACACTGCGGTCCTCTGTGTAGTGAAACCTGGTCGAGATGCACACTGCGGCCCTCTGTGAAGTGAAACCTCACCGAGATGCACACTGCGGCCCTCTGTGAAGTGAAACCTCACCGAGATGCACACTGCGGTCCTCTGTGAAGTGAAACCTCACCGAGATGCACACTGCGGCCCTCTGTGTAGTGAAACCTCACCGAGATGCACACTGCGGCCCACTGTGTAGTGAAACCTGGCCAAGATGCACACTGCGGCCCTCTGTAGTGATCTAACACTCAGCTTGTTATCAAAGGAATCATAAATTAGCCACTGGCTTGACGGTGATATAGGTCGGTGCTGATACGACTTCTAAAATATCATCAGCGTGGTCGTAGTGAGGAGGGGAGAGGGCGGTAAGAACATGGTGTGAGTTACAGATCTTACACATGAACTCTCTCTTCTCTCTCTCTCTCTCTCTCTCTCTCTCTCTCTCTCTCTCTCTCTCCATCGGCCTATCGTAGTGTCTATTTCTTTCTTTCACTGGCACACATATATTTTTGAATTTTAAAAATGTCACTAACCCCTTTCAAACAAAAAAAAAGTCTTAACTACAATTTCAAACAAAGCATATCTTATCTTACCTTATCTTATCTTATCATATATAATACAGACGTTACTTCAAAAAACAAGATGAGTACGTCCTACGCGTCATGCATCTAGTCATGCATGTTTAACAAATGACTTAAATTCTTCCAAGTCACTGGTTTTCCTGGCTGACTCAGGCAACCCATTCCATGCTCTATGTAAGGAAGCTTATATAAACTTTGTCTGTCTGTCTGGCAGATGCGTAGTAAGAGGGTGGAACGCAGAGAGGCGCCAAAAAAAAGTTATTGTAGATATTTTAGTTATGTAATACATTCTAAAGATATTTGAGTTATATTATTAATAAATACTTTTTATTTATAAGCCTATATTTCTATGTGATGTTCTTGGACAATGGGGGTGGGGCGCCAATAAAGTCTCTTGCCCTGGTCGCACGTTTTGCTCACTACGCCTCTGCTGTCTGTTAAAAAAAGTTTGTACACGTCATTTCTCCCACACCCAATCTCGGACCTGACAAAACAAGAATCAATAAAAAAAAAATCAAACCAATTAGTTATTTAACAATTGGTATTTAATTACTTTTTTGATATTGAACTAGGGAAAGAAATTGTACTTGACAAATGTGGTGGCATAAGTTTTTTTTTTAATGCATTAAAAATAAAGCGATCACTGTAACATTCACAAGATATCCTCTTCTTCCCTCCCCCCCCCCCCCCTTTTCATGTCTTTTCCCAACTGGCCCAGACAAGTGATAGGATCATAGCGTAGTGAGAAAGCTAAAAAAAAATGACATTGCGTTTAACAGTTACACAATATAATCTGTGTTGTTTTTAAAGTATTTTCTTATTTTTGATTTCTCAATTGAACAGGGGTTTTGATAGCCGTGCTGTATATGCGTGTTTGTGTGTGGCGAGTATTGGTGACATCCCAATAAAAAAAGCATAAATTTCAAAACTTGAAATACACACAAAAAAAATACTTAAAAAAAAAACAAAGCTTATATGAAGTTTATCAATTGGTTTGGGTCAGCTATATGATTGAATTTGTAGAAAATCTAGACCAACAATAATAAATCTGTGCGATTAGAAATATTTTTTTACCAATTGTTTTTGTTTAGCGCTATTTCATACTTTTAGATTTCTCACTACGCTATGAACCTATCACTTGTCTGGACCAGTTGGAAAGGTGTGGGGGAAAGAACGGGCTATCTGGGTGATCGCTTTTTTTTTATGTATTTATATAAAAAAAAAAGTGAACAACGTCAAGCCAACACGGAAACCACTCTTGTGTTCACTAAGCTTCAGGCGATGACCTATAAAGGGGACAAATTCAGCTTATGCCACCACTACAGTCAAGCACAATTTCTTTCCTTTTTTTGAGATATCAAACAAAATAATTAATTACGAACAGCTAATTAACTAATTGGTTATTTTTTTTAAATTGTTTCTTGTTTTGTTAGGTAAAAGAAATAGCTGCAAAATTTCAGCTTGATCCGAGATTGGGTATGAGAGAAATAACGTGTACAAATTATTTTACCAGACAGACAGACAGACAGAGTGAGTTGATATAAGCTTTGTAAAAACAATTCCCTGCTATGTATTTCTTTGTTTATTTGTTTCTCCTTTTTATTTGTATTACTCCCATGCAGCAGCAACTTGCCTATACAGAGACGACATCAGAAACAGGATACAGAGAAGGGGGAGGGCGACAGAATTATAAACTGAGAGGGCAGGAGAGGGACATGAAAAGTGGGAAGGAGCGACAGACAAATACGAATCGTCCATTGTAGAGATATTGATTATGAAGATCTACACCGCCCACTTAAGTACGTTCCTGGCCTCTCTTGACGTTGTGGCTCAAGGGACTGGTCAACTCAACTATTGATCAAGTTATAACCTGGAACATCTATCTCTGTCACGATCAGATGAGCAATGCTCTATTAGACAAGTTATTGCCAGACCTTTGAGGAGACCCTCGTTAACAAAGGAAGCGAAGCGGGTGTTGTTTTTTTTTTGTTTTTTGTGTTTGTTTTTTTTTTTTTGGGGGGGGGGGGGAAGTGGGGACTGCGTAAGACCACAGTAAAACCAAGTCAGACTATTAGATAGAGAATCATGGGAAATATCTCAACCTGGGAAACTAAGGTTGCTATGCTTTACGGTTTACACTTCAAACTTACAAGACATCCTGGGTTCAAATACCATAATTAGAAGCATGGGTTGAGAAAGTCAATATAGAGGCAGATACGATGGGGAAAAAAGAGATTAGAGAAAAATTAGAGAAGAAGAGGTGAGAGAGGAGAAAAAAAAGAGAGCTGGGAGAGAGGATGCAATTAAGGGATACAAAAACAAACAGGCTTTTAAAAAAGTCATTGAAATGTTTGAATTGATGAAACAAATCGAAGCATTGTAGAAAAAAAACGTTGCAAAGACAGTTTCTGTAGAAACACAAACTCAAAGTTGGCCCCGGAAGTGACCACTGAGAGTCTTCACCAGGATTCGAACACGGGACTTCCGGTTCCAAGTGCTTTACACCTCAGCCACATCATCTTCATAAATTCATTTAGCGTATACTTATAATTGTTTTGAAAATAATAATTATTAACCTTATCCTACTTTCCGAATTAATAACATGTTACATGTAATAAAGAGAAACTCAAAAAGATTTATTCTTCTTAAAAAAGTAGATAAATTGGCAACACGAAAGAAAAATAATTCCTGACCTAAATTACTTTATGGAGTGAGCTAGCTACAGTTGTGTACAAATGACCTGACAAGATTTTCCCTTCGCAAATAAAAAATTAATATCTCCGTTGTCATTTGTCATACAAACTAGACATAGATCTAGCTAGATCGAGACCTAGTTCTAGATCTAAATAAGATTCAAGATCTAAGTCTAGGTCTACACATCTAGATCTACAAAAATAGATCGAACCAGAGTGCATTGGGTATGATATAGGAGCACGGTGGACGCGCTAGACACCAACATAAATAGGAATATAAGTTGCTCACAGAAATCAATAGCGAACCTAGACGTCAAACAATATTTATCAATGTAATGACCGTCTTCCTGCGGCTAACGGCTTGCACTGTAGCTCTGGGTCTTATCAAACCTTTCTATAAAGATTTCGTAGTTGAGTACTTGTGCTTCCCCTCTCTCTCTCTCTCTCTCTCTCTCTCTCTCTCTCTCTCTCTCTCTCTCTCCCACCTCGTCCCTTCTCTGCAGCCCTATATCTCTATCAATTTGTACAATTTCTAAATCATTTCCTTGCCCTCTTGCTGCCGAACAAAGAAATCATTAAAGCCAGCAAAATGCGTACAATACGAGGGGAGGTAACTCCACCGCCATGGAATCCTTGCTAGCAGACTACCGTATTGATCCGATTCTGGATGGTCTCCCGTTGAAGACAGACCAATAGAAGCCTGGCAATTCTACTAAGGAGATTAATTATATATTTTTTCATGACAATGTTTATGTTTTTTGTTTTATTTTAAAAGCTAGGCTGGACAAAGATCTGAATCTACTTGGAGACGCACGAAGAGATAGAATGAGAATGACTGAGATCCCAGATCAGGAATTTTTAAGATCTACCGTAGTAATGCTAAGTTGTTTTTTATGTGTGTGTGTGTATAGATTGGGGATTTATGAAGAATGAAAAATGTGTGTGTGTGTGTGTGTTTGTGAAGACAACAGAGGAGGGAGGAAATCACACTAGAAGTAAGTAGAAAAATTAGAGGAAATCTTCTTTTTGTTATTAAATACACAGACGTCACATCAAAAAGAAGATGATTACGTCTTACACATGTCACTAGGTCAGTCTAGTCATATACTAATATCTGCAAGTCATTGGTTTGCCTGTCTGATTCAGGCAATCCATTCGATGCTCTAATAGCACTAGGGAAGAAGGAGCATTTGTAGAATAGTACTCTGGCAAATGAGTTTATTCTGCTTATAGTGGAGTGTGTCATTCTGTGTATTTCATTAGATTTTGTTTTTGTATTTAAAGATTATAGTTTAGTGTTTTATGTATAATTTGTACTTCACGTTTGTGTTTTCTCTCCTGGAGGCTTTCTAAATTAAGTGATGGTGTTACTCTATTAGTAGTTTAGTTACATATGAATATTCATTTCTTATGAATCTCACTGCTCTATTTTGTGTCTGTTCCAGTTTCTTGGTCCGATAACAAAAGGACTTAATTACCTCCCTTTCCTTAAACTGCCTGATTGAAAATATGTATCTTAGATTATTTTATTTTTGATGCTGCTAAATGAATGTCCAATTTTACATTTGTTTGGAATTTTCTTTAACTTTTTTCCCTAATTTGTAATATATAAGATTGTGTACCTTCATGTTGTATATATCAGCTTTAAAGTATTTTATTTACTTAATTCGGTAGTAGTATTGATTTCTAAACACCTGATTACTAGTTGTGATGTTGTGTTTCAAATAGCCGGTTAATAAAATTGTATTCAACAGTTCAGACACACTCTTTC